>NC_061122.1:124660657-124960657 GCF_002878395.1 Capsicum annuum | reverse complement strand
AAAGAAACTAGACCTTCTGAAATATAGAAGGCTCACCAACTGGTACTCTTCACTCTTTTCTGATGAAATCTACTACTTATCAGGACTCCTAGACTGTGCCTCAGAATCTTGAGGGAGGGGGGTCAATACAGATGTACTGGTATGCAGAGCAATCCAAAATAAAGATTTTATATAAATAAAATAGTTGAGAGCTAGTCATAAACATCCTAAAAGATATAATTTACAAAACACATGGGCATCATAAAAAAGATTTCTGTCAAAAGCAGTTTTTGATTTTTGTATTACTTCTGAGTTAGGTGGCACTCCCCTAAAAGTTTGATATTCCAAGGGCTATATGGAATCTTTCAATGACTCGGTTGGGAAGCCCCCAACCCAAGTGTGCCTCAAGGGTTGGAGTGTCTGAGTCTGATATGCCACAGGGCATTAGGCCAGCGTATAATAATATACCCGGATTGGCAAATCACAATTTTGGGCAATGAGTTTTCTGAACTCATGCCTTCTTCAGGGAGCCACCTAAGCTCTTTTTATGCCTAATTTTATCCTGTTCTAAATCATGCATTATTCTAGTTTCAACATCTGGAAAATCTAACTTCAAACATGCATTCTATTCTGTACTGAATTACTATGGCATTATCTTGATTGGTGTCGTCACACCAAAACTTGCAAGTCCTATTTTTGAGCCATAATGCATCATGCATGATTCTTTCATTAAAACATAGTGTAGATCACCCAAACATGCAAATTAAGAAAGGTAATTCATGTTCCGAAAACATAAGTCAAAACTATGCAAAATTTCCATCCTTTCAATAAACAAGTGGTGGTCATGAAATCTTTAACAAACCATGCAACCCTTATCATTATATGATTATGTTCAACATTCATCAACTTAAACAACCCTCTCTCTTTTGAAATTGAAATCATACTCCAGATATGACATTATTCAAGACATTTCATAACATGATTTTCAAGATGCATTCAAACGATTTCATAGTATATCATAAGTAAATGAAAATCATCACAAGAGAGGGATTTTGCATGAATCATGCTCTCAATTCAATCATCAACCTTAAAACACATGCTTATAATATATTTAAAATTTTAAATCAATTTGGGGAAAAGCCTATAGGCCAAAACAATATTATCAATGTTTCCAAAGCATGAATATATTCATAAATCTGAAAAATCCTTTCTTAAAATCAAGATTTCTATACCCATGAGATTTCAAGAAAACTCTGCGTACCTTAAATTAGAAGCTTTTGAATGACCTCTATCTTTTGGGATGCTATACGTACGATTGATGGGTGCCTCTTGTATCCCTCACAATGGGGATTCAAAATCTTGAAAAATTAAGGAAAACCCATGGTTAAATCTTCAGATATTTGGGTTTTTAGTTTGAAACCCTAGGGTGAGTTCTTGATGGATTTAAGACAAAAAAGTCATATTTTGGTGTTTTGGGAGTTTAATCCCATGTTATAGATGGATAATGGATGGAATATACCCATTTTTCTCTTACAAATGCAGAAACAGAACCTGAAATTTTGGTGCGTGCGATAGGGCGTGCGTCGCACGCTTATCGCATGATGATACTATCTTAGTCACTAAAATGGCCATAACTTTTCTCTTGGGTATGGGATTTAGGAAAAATTGGTATCGTTGGAAAGATAATTCAAAGATCTTTCATTTGATATATAGTACGACCTCTGATTCATTAAATACAAAGATTTATAGTCAATTGAAGTTGGCCTAAGTGTCGACTCTCACTCAAACTCAAATGATAGTAAAGCTTTCAACTCGTCCTTGAGTTAGGGGACCTCTATGATCTCAATTCATGCTTAAATAGGTTCAGCCACTACATAATTGATTAACATGCCAAATTTGCAAAGGATTTATGGATTTTGGATCATCTATGCATAGAAATGACGGTTTTTATTCTAGCCCGAAATTCGGAGTGTTACATTATCTCCCCCTTGGGATCATTTGTCCCCAAATGATGGGTAGGAATGTTGAAGTATTAAAGGTATGGAATAACATGTACATGATATGTCTTCTAAGAAAGAATATACTGATCTGAAACATTTAAATTTCTATCATTAAACTAAATTCTGAGCTGACATGCCCTTACTTGCTTTAAGGAGCTGATTCATGCTGAGGATTTAGGATTCCCTTGAGATGTTCATGATCCAATCATACATATCGAATTGAGAAGTGATAAATTATGTAAGTATGAATCTTGATACGAAAAGATTTAGATCATACAAAGGTATTACACTGTCTGTGCTAAAATGCATAGAGAGATTTGAGACTATGCGCTGAACTCTTATGAATTGAGTCATGACTAAATAGCTAAATCTGAAACATGATGTTTGGACTGAACTAAATTCGCAATTTACATGGATGTAATAGATTATCTCTTGGGATGGTCATACACATGACACTTTGGATAGCAGGACTGGGTGTAAAGGTGGAAAACTATAGTAACTTGTCTGCCTGACTGTTAAACTAAACTGTTGGTTATACATGATGAATTATACTAGAAACTTATACTTAACTGGAGTATCTCTTCAACACTCTTTCTAAATAAGTTCTAGTAGCATTCGGGAGCAAAGAATCTTGCGCATGAATTACACAAGACACCCAACTAAGGAATCACAATAGTTACACTACTCTATAGCATCGAATATAGACATATAACTCATAAACTAGGATAGAATTACCATGCCTTTGGCAATGCAACTTCTTACTTTCAATCTTAGTGCACTTCTCTAATACTCCCTTAACTATATTATTCCTTTTAAATACCATACTTATTTGATTCAACTTAGAATTCTTATATGGGCATTGATAAATCTTTCTACTAATGCCTAAAGTAACATTAGTCCTCTCACCATGATCAAGCCTAACTTCAAATCACAAAAAATGACATGCCACACCACGATACTAGTCTAAACCATATGATTCAATCTTGTACATATATTTGTTTTAGAGATCACTCCCTAAGCATATCATGCCTTACCACTTCAATGGCTAACTCTGATCTCTTACTGTGGATTCACTAGTGCATATTGCGTTCCTCCACTTAAATCTTAGCATGTCATTCAAGCCTATCTTTATAACCACATATGAACTCCAAGGCCAACACCCATAAGGACATACTTCACATATTATCTAATCCACTATCAATATAACTCCCACGCGCTACCCTAAGAACATACACAAACAAATTTCCACTAACCATCACATATATCAAAGACTTGGCCCCAGATCTTACTTCATACTTATGGCCTTATCTAAAACAAACATACTATGATCTTTCATTAATAAGAAACATTTACTCATCACCACTATCATTACATAAGGAGGAGTCACTAAAAGGTTAGAACATAACACCTTGAAACATGGAAGGATATTACATAAGACTCGACACTTAACTAAGGCCAAAGAAATAGAAAATCAATATCAGGGATTCATCAAAGTGATCTAAATTGGGGCATACATGACTATAAGCTGAATATCATCAACCATAAAGAGTGTAGCATGAATTATGGGAACTGAGCACACTACAAAGCGTGAGTACATGAGTCATGAGCTGCTGACCTCAATTAGAAGTTCATAACATATGAAATGTGATTCCGACTACTAAATGAGCTGGAACTTCTCATTTTAGAACTGGAAAAGCACGTGATTCTCTATCATATACATGAATATGAACTATGATCATGGAACTGAAATGTAAGGCATGAGTAGGTATTAGGATCACTGAAAAATAGTGAGATAAGAATGGGTTGAGTCTTACCCTTACTTTCTGATGTTCTATATCATACTGACATCACTACTAGAATCTGAGAGCTTGACTTGGTTACTTTTTTTATCATTTCCCCCTTAGCCTTAACTCATCATCTTAAGTTCGAGAGATACCTTACTATACTCTAAACTGAACTACACTTATTGCACTCTAGGGTCTAGAATATGACAACACACGTAATTAATAGAACTTAACCCGAATGGCTACACCTGAAAGGGGAAAACCCACCGTTAATCCTACCTTCTGAGACATACTTTATCTTTTTATAGCCCCAATAGTCAATCATATAATACTTGAACACTTACTAACTTCGAATCCTCATTAGTATTCCCATAGTCGGAGTACATACCCTATAGCGCTTCAACTCTTATTTTTGTCGGTTAAACCTTCAAAAATTCAAACTTAGATTACAACACTCAATCATGGATATCACCAAGCCTTTGATAATCATACTACTAGTCTTTATCCACCTAGAAACTCAATGCTACTACTATGTCCACTAGCCACACGCAATATGTAATAGTCTTAGAAAATGCCGCAACTCCATATCACCTTGGGCATACTCCTACCTCATACATACAAGATCATACTTTCTTACTAATTAAATAAACTTAGTCTATTACATACAAATTTCAAACATATTAGATCACTTTCATATAACTAGTATCATTAGCCAAGAAATCATTACATCCACCTTTATGGACATCAACTGCTCAAACTTAATGTCTAGTGCTAAGCATGATTTACAACCCAACCTGACACACAATTCTCACAAAAAATTCATCATTAATCTTAAACCACTATTCCTACATCTACGTCCTATATTAAATTCAAGCCAATAGTCTAGCATCAATCATCTACCACCAATGAAGAAGGCAACATAATATACTAGTCCATCAAATTGGGACATTCTATTCAAATACTACAAAAATCTACTATATACCTTCTCACAAGTAGTACTAGTTTACAACTACCAATGAAAAGAAGGTCAAGAGGGGTAAAGTCACACAATAGACATGGTCAACCTTAATCTTTTGTTATAACTCCATACAATCTCATCTACTTAAACGGCTTTCTCATATCACACTTACTTACCCAAGCGTACATTTAGACTACCTTCAAATTCCACAAATAACCATGAGTCTATAATTATAACTTACTAGCTTATATAGCCATTTTCATACTTTAAGTGGACAATAATTCACCTTAACTAATAACTCCTTCTCTACCTTCTACTAAACTAACACACAAGGACGTATCACTTCATTACCAACTCAATCTCATGCGAAAAGATTCGACTATACATATATTCAACCAATACAAGAATAACAAGTTGTACAATAAGTTGTTAGGGAATTGAAATAGGCCTCACATGGCTTTAGTAGAATTTGATTTTTGTGTTTTGAAGAAGAAAATTAAATAAATAATAAATAAACTATGCTAGTGAATCGAAAGAGCCCCATACGGATTCACTAGACTTTGATTTTTTTTTTCAAAAACACTATGATAACAAGATTACATATTACAAGAGATAGAAAATTGACACATAATTTTCAATGATCTAAGGATACACATCATACTCTGTATAAATAAAAATCTGAATCAAACACTTCCCCCACAGATTACCATATAATCCACACATGCTACTAGCTACCACATTAGTCTATCACTATAGAGTGGTAAATCATCCTCAAACATCGATAGTCGTTTTGTGGTTTTAATGTTATGATAGTTATGACTATTAGGGATTTTTGCATTACATTCTGTATGTTGATGAGTTAATCATTGCTTCAGCTAGGGCATTAATACATTATCTAGTGGTAGGTATTATGATTTTGTGCTATATGTGTTAGAGGTATTTACTTAGTTCAGTGATCTGAGGTGGATTTATACACCTCAGCATTGTTATTCTAGCTTATTTAGCCTTGTTTTATGGACGACTTAGGCGCTAAATAAGTCAATATTGATATAATTGATCATCTAAGTGCTTAGGTGCTTTATTAAAATGTTTAAGGTATTTTCCAAATAAGTTTGTACTTAAATTGGTCACTAGGAGTGAAAACGAAAAAACTAGTGTTACTAGATTAAGCTAGTATTATTCTAGTTGATCTCGATGAATTCTAGTGTGTGTGTGAGTCATAATTATATGATTGTGTAATTATGTGTGGAAAAACTAGTATATAGTGTTTTAGGTTCAATTGAAATAAGCCTAGAGTCAAAACTAAGTTTAAGATCAAAGGGGTAAAACTAGAATTCTTAGCTTAAGTTTCTAGTTCATCGTCTTGGATTGTGTGTTGTTTAAAGCTCTAATTCATTGTGTTTGATGTTATACGATTAGTTTCTAGTTTATTATGATGATATATGTATGATATAAAATCTGTAAATCAAGTTGAAACAACACCACAAGTCTTGGAATTGATGGACAAAAGCACGGGACAAGATCTGACATAAAATGGACCTCTTGGATTTCACTAGCACATAGCGGGGCTTAGCCACTACTATAGGGAACGTGGCACACATAGGGATATTCCTAAGGGACCTAAAACATTGTGTATCCACTATTAGGGTGTGTCTTACACCATAGGCACCGCGATAGAGGGCGCAATGAGGACCCTAGTCCAATTTTTGAAGATTTGACCTCCGATAAACAGGACACTTAAACATAAGGCTATACATCTTGGACGGATTTGAAAATTGGAGAGGGGCAGGAAAACACTTCAAACAGGGTTTTTATTTCTTTACAATATATTATTTGTGGATTTTATCATGTATTTATCTATGGTGATTATAATTATGTCCATGAGTGGCTAAAAGCCACCTTCCAGGGTTAAGTCCAAGTTCATGATTACTATTGCTTTGAATTTAATAGGTCTTGGTTAACATATGATATTTAGTTATTTATTTATCCTTTTTATAACTATTTTAATGATTCGTGACCCTTATAATACATCCATTGTCATCTTTGTGAGCTCGAGAGCGGGAATAAGAGGATAGAACATGAGGGTAAATAGAGTAGGATTATAAAATTCTATAGAAAAAAGTTGTAATTTACATGTAGGATAGATATATACATACGTGACCTATTTGGTTCACTATGGGATGAAATATAAATTTGTTAAGTTTAGTTCTCACATACCCACTCAATGATGTAATTGTGAGTCTAAGTTAGATAGGTGATTAGACGCTCGAGAGACCATGATCATAAAATCAATCCTGTGAATCAACAACCAAGATAAGTAACCTAGACAATGAAGTTTAATAGAATAGTATGATTTTTCGTAGTTCTTTAACATTGGGTTTCTCTTTATTTATTGTCTACGATCTTACTTTTCCACATTATTTTTTTAATTCCAATTTACGACTCTCAACTTTGTGGTACTATTTGTATTTGATAAATCCAAATAGTAAACTAGAAGTAGATAAGTTGTCAGCACAAGTCCTTGTGGGATCGTTACTTGGCTTTTAAAGGGCCACTTTCGTACTTGGTTATACCACGTATACTTGCTTGTGCGCTTGGGTGAAAAATAATTTTTACGCCATTGTCGGGGACCTGTAAATAAAATATTATATTATTTTTAGTTTAGCTATATTGTGTTGTACATAGTTTTGTTTTATCTCTCTATTTAGTTTCTTTTACTTTTTTTGTCATACTTCTTGATATGGAAGCCTAAGATCTATGGATTTCGAGTGGTTCTTGTTGTTTTTATGGAGGACACCACCAACAGGCTTTTTGTACTGATTTTGATAGAAGCACGTGGATGGTTCCTTCACAAGATGAGGTGGATACTATCCTATCTATGGAGCAGACCACAAGTTGGTGTGTGGTTTATGCCAATAGTGATAACTTTGCAGATATATGTGGTGCTAATCTTAAGTCACTCATGTTTGTGGGCAATTCTCAAAGGCCAAATTATGGTAATACCTACAACCCATAGCGGCTGACTCAGGCACCAAAAAATTTATGGAAAAATAACCAGCATCAGCAGTTTCAGTAGTAGCAGTTTCAGCTGTAATAGGAAAATACACAGGCCAGTAACATTGAGGAGATATTAAAAAAGATCATGGCCACCCAAGGATATATGGCTGTTTAACTTAAAAATTGGCATGTATTTCAGAAGCATTTTGAGTATCAGTTGGGGAAAATGCTACAGGAATAAAACACTAGGCCTCAAGATTATTTTCCAAGTGACACTGAACCTCATAAAAAGTAATGGCAATCACTTTGAGATAAAGGAAAGAGTTGGATAAAGAACATCCAATGACAACTAAGGAGGTAGATGCAGAGTGGATCCTCAACTAGTTGCAGACAAAGTTGTTGATAACTCAAGGAAGTTTAAGTACTCAAAAATAAAGATGTTAAACAGGTTGAGGTAAACCACCACCACTATTTCCATAGAGGTTGTGAAAATCCAAGAAGGGTACTAGATAATTTCTGGGGAAAATGCAAGAATTTCAGTCATTCAACTATCATCTTTCTCTTAAGACTAAAATTAAGAACATTAATAAGAGTGATTGTGTTATGAATGGTGTAAATTTTGAAATCGTATTGGTTGGGCCTTATTTTCTACATTATGTTTAGATGATGACGTATTGGTTGGGTTATCTAAAATAGTGGAGCAATGTGAATTTGAGGAACAAGAATCCTATATTCTTAATTTTGCACTACACAATAGACACAAAAACATGCCTCACTTTAAGGCCGAGTGATTTACCATGACCATACATTACTCAGATCATTAATATTTATATCACCACCATATAAGTGAATCAAAAAGATAGATGCGAAGTTGGAGGTATAATTTATATCCTAAAGGTGGAGGAAAAAATTGATGTGGGTTGTGCAGTGACACTAAATCATGCACATCTTGGGAGGCAACCCAAGTTTAGGTAGGTTTTATTTTTAGTATTTTAGTTTTTATTTTATGTAGTTTTTGTTTTTATTGAGTCACAGGTTAATAGAAAGTCTGAGTGCCAAAAACCTGAGCTAAAGAGCATGGTAGAGACTAAGTATGACGTCCCCTGACCCTCTTAATGATAAAATATGCAACTATCTAGGCCTAGAGGCCTCAAGGTGTATTTCTATCTCTACTTTTAAGTATAATTTGGGGACAAAGTAGATTTTTAAGTGTGGGGTGGGGAAATTCCCATTTTTAGGATTAATTTTAAAAAAATTATGTGGGATATTCCTTTTAGTGCAATATTGGATTTCATAAAGCAAGTGTTTTGGTTGTAAAGAGCATGTTTATTGTGTGAATTGCTAATTTTGAGACTCCTAGGATCATGATTATGACTCGTGTACTTCTTGTCTTAATGTTGAATTCTTGTGATTGATTAGTTAAGAATCTATAATGATCCTACTTGAGTTGAGCATGTTCCATATTTGTGTAAGGTTGTTGTATATTCCTTGTTGAATACGGTGTCTAGAACTTTCCCGGTGTGTATGCAAAGAAAAATAAAGCATGTGGGTTTAGGAGATGATACAGGCAATTCCTTTTATAGCCTGGTTTCATATATTTTTTACCTACCCTTGTGCATTATCCTAGTTTACCCTATTAAGCCCTTAGCATATTTTCTTTGGTAGCATAATATATAGCCTAATCCTTTCTTTTATTTACCTTAATTTGGTCCAAAGATCCTTAGTGCTTTAGTTGAAATTAAATAGAGTTAAGGTCCTTGAAATTCAAGTAGGAAAAGGAGAAATTGAAGCCCCAAAGTAATCGTTATTAGAGTGTACAATTTATGTATTAAGGTTAGGAGTGAAAGAAGTTTTTGCTAAAAATTAAATCATGTGTTAATAGACAATACTCCCACCTTGGTGTATCTGAATAATCTTAATGATATGGGGCAAAACAAAAAGATATGGGTAGATATAAGTGGTGTAAATAGGTTTCCAGAGGTGAATTGAATGAAAAGTGTGATGTATTAAGATGCTTAGGGAAGATAGTCACTATTCTTACCCAAAGTAGTTCCTACCCCTCCCTTAGCCAACATTACAACTCTTAAAGACCTATTTGGTCCTAAGATTCATCATTATGATATTAGTGGAGTGCTACATTAATGACAAACCTATGGTTCATTTTGTGTAACTTGTGAATTCTTTGTGAGAGTGAGCATAATTTGATTATTCTATCCAGTTTGTAATAATTTGTATTTATGTGAGTGATTATGGATAACTCTCTTATAGTGAGGGACAACTAGGTGAGCCAATTCGGGAGGCTAGGTGTTTTGGAGTAGTAATCTTAAACTTTCAACTATGTGTATAACATGTTTACTGTAGAAATATGCATTCTGTGTAGTCATTGTAGTACTAGATTTAGTGTCTTTCATGTAGTAGAAGTGTGGAATCTCGTCAGCTTATAATGCTTAGAGTAAAGAGTTGTTCACAGACAAACAAGGTTTTAAGTGTGGGGTGTTGATCTAAGGTAGATTTATGCACCTCAACGGTGTTATTTTAGCATATTTAGACTTGTTTTGAGGAAAAATTAGGTGCTAAAAGAGGAAATAATTATATAATTGAGAATATAAGTGTTTAAGCACTTGATAAAAAATTTTAAGGTGTTTTCCAGACAAGTTTGTACTTAAATTGGTCACTAAGAGTGATAATGAGAAAACTAGTGTTACAAGCTTGAGCTAGGTGTTGTTCTAGTTGATTTTGATGAATTGTAGTGTGTGTGATCTGTCATAATGGCATGATTGTATATGTATATGTGGAAAAACTTGTTTATATTATGTGAGTTAAATGGAAATAAGCCTAGAGTCAAAACCAAGTTTTAGATCAAAATGGGCAAAACTAGTATTCTTAGCTTAAGTTTCTAGTTCATCGTCTTGGATAGTATATTGTTTTAGGCTCTAATTCATAGTTTTTGATGCAATTTGATGCTTTTTGATATTATGATGATAATATATGGATTACACAAAAGCTGTAAACGGAATGTTACGCACCTAAGTAGATTCCTTTGGGACCCAAAATAGTGTGCCTCAATGATTAGGGTGCATTTCACACCCTAGGTAATGCGATAGAGGGCTCGACGCGGACCTTAGTCCAATTTTGGCAGATTTGACCTCCTATAAATAGGACACTTAGACATGAGGCTATACAGCTTGGACGGTTTTGAAATTTTTAGAGGGTCTGCAAAAGAACTTAAAATAATGGTTTTCTTTATTTACATGAGATTATTTATGGATTTTATCATATATTCATCTATGATGATTATGACTATGTCCATAAGTGGCTAAAAGCCCGCTTTCCAAGGTTAAAGTCAAGAACATGATTACTATTGCTTTGAATTGATTAGGTTTCAGTTTCTTATCATATTTGGTTTTTTATTTATCCTTTTTATAACTATTTTAAGGATTCAATATCCTTAGAATACATCCATTGTGAGGATAGAACGCGGGGGTAAATAGAATAGGATTATAAACTTCTACAGAACAAAGTTGTAATTTGCATGTAGGATAGATATATTCCAATGTGACCTATTTGGATCACTATGATATGAAATATAAATGTGTTTAGTTTAGTTCTCACATTCCCGCTCAACGATATAGTTGTATTTCTAAGTTGGATAGGTGATTAGAGGCTCATGATCATAAAATCAACCTTGAGAATCAACAACCAAGATAAGTAACCTATCCAATTAACTGAAATAGCATAGTATGATTGTTCACAGTGCTATATCCTCGGGGTTTCTCTTTATTGATTGTCTAAGCTCTTACTTTTCGGCATGTTTTACTTTAATTCCCATTTACAACTCTTAACTTAATGGTTACGTTTGCACTTGATAAATCTAAATTCTAGAATTGGATAAACTGTCAATATAAGTCCTACACAGGATTGATACTTGGCTTCTAAAGGGCCAGTTTACTACTTGGCAAGACCACATACATTGGCATCTGAGCTTGGGCGCAACATTCATCCTTGTGTGTGTAATCTAGAACTTGTCGGGTTAGTATTTCCTATATTTTAGGGTGGGTGGTTAAGAAAAGATCATAGGCCATTCTTGATCAATCCACTCTTAGCCTAAAATGCCCGACCAAGTGCTATAAGAATTTGTGATCCTGAATTAGAGCCTTAATTAACCATTTTCTTTCATTAGCCTATTCATCATTCCATTTCTACTTAAAATGAACCAGTCTTAGCCCTGGTTTCTTATTGGATATTATGTACCTCAAGTCAGGCAAATCACCTAAGTTTTAGGTGGCTATGATAGAGGTGTGTAGTTTGAGATGGGTATAAAGAGAAAGTTAGTAAAAGAAAAGTAAATAGATTGGGTGTGGTTAGAAAAAAAAAGAAACAATGAAAAAAGAGTGATGAACAAAGGTTGAAAAAGAAAAATAATAATATATGTACCAAGTGTATAGAGAAAACCATACCCAAAATATTAAAAAGTAAAGGAGAATAAGCGAGAATAAAATTCATAAGGTCAGAAAGTGCAGCGAAAAAACTAGAGTAGAGTCAAGGAGGGTTGAGTTACTATATTTATATCTACTATCCCATCCCCAATTATACATTACAAGACAATGAAAGTCCTATAATGATTCTAATCTGACCATTCTATAAAAAAACTAAGACATTGAAAATAAGATCAAGCCTATTGCATTTTTCGGACAGTGTTTGAACTTCATTGTGAGAGTGAGAGCATTCTTCATAGTCCTAATTTTAATTGATACACGGTGTTAAGGACTTATTTGTTTCGAGGGAACTAGGATGATTAGCCATGGGTAACTTGATGGATTCATATATCCTCATGAGTAAGTCTGAATAGTTTAGGTAACACATGGTTGTTTAAATTTATAATGGAGGGGGTATAATAGGAGTTTTATATGTTGATGAATAAGTGACTACTCTATATTTCTTGAAGGTTCTTCATACTTAAGAGTCGTGTGTTTGTTTTGATTTCTCTTGCTTGAAGACAAGCAAACATTTTAAGTTGACAGTATTGTTCTATTGTGAGTTTACAACACTATCGATGTTTAAAACAAGGAAATTTTATAAGTTGTTAAGCATGTTTATCTAGATATGATGTGTTTTATGTTTAGTTTTTTCAAGAGAAAATTGGGAAATTATATGTCATAGACCCAAATATGGGTAACGTTAGATATTTGACCCCAATAAAAAATATTTTTAAAGAATAATCTTCCTTACTTTTTAAGTATAGTACAAGTAACATTTTGTCCCTCTACACCTCAAATATATTTTTAAACTTTCCATACTCATTTGTCTCTCAAATTTTTTCTTATTATTATTTTCACTTTTTTATTTTTTTCTTTAATTTTATTTTCATGTTTTAGTTCATTTGTCTCAACCTTTTTTTTCTTTTTTTCTTTTTTACCAAACATTATCTATTTCGTTATTTTTTTTCTTTATTTAAATTCATTTGTCTCAACATTTATTTTTGGTTTTTATCAGTTCTCTTTTTTTACTTTTTTCTCAAACTTTATTTTTATTTTTACCTCTCATTTTCATTTTTCTCAATTTTTTTAATTCTTTATTTTTTTCTTAATCTTTTTTTTCTTGCCTTTTTTCCTTAATCTCTTTGTTTTGTTTCTCTATTTTGTTTGATCGTTTTTTCCTTTTTTTAGTTCTCTCTTTTTTTCTCATTTTTCTCAAACTTTATTTTTACTTTGTTCTCTCATTTTTATTTTCCTCAATCTTCTAAATTGTTTGCTTTTTTCTTAATCTTTATTTTTTTTCTTGCCTTTGTTTTTAATCTCTTTTTTTTTATTTCTCTATTTTGTTTGACATTTTTTTTTCTCATCTTCTATTATATTCTGCTAATAAATAAAAAATTGAATAATCCGTAAAGGGATCTTCCTTTTTTGACATCAAAGCAAATTTAAGGGCATGAATTGTTGTTAGAAAGTTCTTTGAAAATTCTTGAGATAAGTCGTGTCTCTAAGGCGAGAGTTGTAGAACCTCTCATAAATAAAGACATAACATGGTAGTGTCAACTCTTTCTCGTAAGGCATAATTTATTTTGTGAAAGTCCTTGAGCTAAGTCTTGCCTCTAAGGCAATAGTGGTGGAACATCTCAAAAATAAAAATATAACGTAGTAGAGTTAACTCTTGACCGTGGGTATAATTTGTAGTTTTAAAGTCTTTGAACTAAGTCTTTCCTATAAGGCAATAGTTCTAGAATATCTCATAAATAAAAACATAATATGGTAGAGTCAACTCTTGCCCGTGGGGTATAATTTGTAGTTTGAAAGTCCTTGGGCTAATTAAGTCATGCTTCTAAGGCAATAGTTGTAGAACATCTCATAAATAAAAATATAACATGATAGAATTAACTCTTGCCTGTGGGGAATAATTTGTAGTTTGAGAGTCCATGAGCTAAGTCATGCCTATAATACAATAGTTGTAGAATATCTCATAAATAAAAGCATAACATGGTAGAGTCAACTCTTACCCTGGGGCATAATTTGTAGTTTGAAAGTCCTTGGGCTAATTAAGTCTTGCTTCTTAGGCAATAGTTGTAGAACATCTCATAAGTATAAACATAACGTGGTAGAGTCAACTCTTGCCCATGGGGCATAATTTGTTGTTTGAAAGTCCTTGGGCTAATTAAGTCTTGCTTATAAGGTAATAGCTGTAGAACATCTCGTAAATATAAACCTAACATGGTAGAGTCAACTCTTGCCTGTGGGACATAATTTGTAGTTTAAAAGTCCTTGAGCTAAGTCTTGTCTCTAAGGCAATAGTGGTAGAACATCTCATAAATCAAAATATAACTTGGTAGAGTCAACTCTTGTCCGTGGGAGCATAATGTGTTATTTAAAAGTCCTAGAACTAAGTGTTGCCCCTAATGCAATAGTTGTAGAACATCTCATAAATGAAAACATAGTGTGGTAGAGTCAACTCTTGCTCGTGGGACATAATTTTTAGTTTGAAATTCCTTGAGCTATGTATTGCCTCTAAGGACATCTCATAAATGAAAACATAACGTGGTAGAGTCAACTCTTGCCCGTGGGACACAATTTGTTGTTTGAAAGTCCTTGAACTAAGTCTCACCTCTAAGGTAAGAGTTATAAAATATCTCATAAATCAAAATACAGTACGGTAGTGTTAACTCTTGCCAATGAAACATAACTATTTGTTTGAAAGTCATAAGTTTTGTCTTTACAATGTGGTAGTGTCAACTCTTGCCCATGAAACGTAGTTTGTTGTTTGAAAGTCATAAGTCTTGTCTTTATAATGTGATAGTGTCAACTCTTGCTCATGAAATGTGACTTGAATGGAAGAAATCGAAGAAAATAATAAAAATTGAGAAAAAAGAAGAAAATGAAGAAAACTATTAAAAACTATCAAAGATAGTGTAGAAGTTGAAAGAGAATGAGAAAAAAAATAAAGGTTGATAAAAATAAAAAAAAAGATTAAATAAAAATAAAGGTCGATAAAAATTTTTAAAGAAAGGAAAAAAAATAAAAATCAAAGAAAAATAATAAAGTTATTTTTTATTAAAGTAGATATTGAGAGGTGTAAAGAAAAAAAGTAAGGGTTGAGAAAAAAAAAATTAAAAAAAAAAAAAAAAGAGGAAAGAAAAAAAAAAAATCAAAGTAAGAGAAAAAAAAAAAGAGAAGTTGAAACGAAAAAAAGCAAAAAAGTAAGGTTGAGAAAAATCTAAAATAAAAAGAGAAAAAAAATTAAAATTAAAATAAAATTAAAAAGAGAAAAACATCAAAGTTGAAAGATATAAATATGGAGTTGTTATCAATTATGAGGATCATATAGGTAATTTATTCCATTTGTCAGGGGTAATTTCGTCCAAAAATATTAGTTAAGAGGTAAAGGTTATTTTAAGGAAGCTTTTTTATTTTAGGCTAAAATTTAAAAGTCACCCCAATTTGGGTCTTCCTGAAAATTACCCAAAGAAAACAAGTGGAAGCAATTAAGAAACTGGAGCTGAAAATGTATAAAGAAAGGCCTACAGAATCCTTGACAGGTCATAGGAGTGACCCATGAGCCATGACCTTGATCGTGAGAAGTAATTCTAGTAGGGGGAGTCTAATTCATAAGTGACAATAGGTATGACAAACTATTAGATATGTACATGAGCTGTGGATTGGCTCGTGAGATAGAATATATCTAGGTAGAATTTTTTAAGTCTAACCTAATAGAAGAGCGTATGAACCATGAGGAAGACCTAACGGGCATGTCTCATGGGGGAAAAGAACTGTAGAACCTAATGGGCACCTTGACAGACTGTGGGAAAGGTACACGGGCGGAGGTATGGATCGTGGATCAGCGCCAACACCGTTTTTCTGTTTTATTTAGGATAGGATTGCTATGTTTATAAATATTATGTAGGGTTTTATTTTGAGTTTCCTAATTTTGTACTCACGTTTTAGGATTGTTATCACATATTCTGAACATGGTTACCTATTTTTTCTATTCAATTCCATCATTCGATCTATTTTTCATTACACGCTCTTCAAATAGTTGTCAATTATCATAAGATTTTTTATCATGAATTATATGCAAGTTACTTTTATCACTATGATCATGAGATTAGAAGATAAATACCATGTATAGGGTTGTGGTAACCTTGATGAATTAATGAAATAGATTAGGTGTAGGGCAATTATAGACTAGTGCGCTTGCATGTATTTGTATTTTCTTCATTATGATTATTTTCTAAAAGTTGCATACATTAAGAATTCACGAGTATTCTAGATTTGATTGAGAGAAAAGTAGAGACTAGGAAAAGAAAATAACAACAGTGATTTGAAGCTGCCAACCTTCATCTGATAACTCAAGCCATACTAGGGAGAGTTAATCTGAGATCAAGAACAAGGGTTAAAAGTGCAACACTTGGAGACTAAGAGAAGAAGATTAAAATTCATCTAATCAAGGCTGAGAGACGTTTAGATGAACCTATATTGTTAGATGTTTCATGTAATACATCGCAATAGCTTGCTAGCACAAGTAATTGGTGTAGTTATAAAGTCATGGGGATAACAATCCTAGTGCCTCTTCCATATTGATTACAAATCTAATATATTAAAAAGTTGTTTCTACTTAACTACTTCATTACAAACCCCCTTATTTTACTGGAAATTATCAATAATTGGCTTGGTGTACATAATGATTGATATTTTGGCCTATTCCCTGTGGGTTCGACCCCAACCTCAGTTGGGTTCTATATTAACAATGACCACCTTATACTTTGCAAAGAGATGTAATTTGGATGACATCCGTTAGTAACTCTAGTAAGATGGGTTCTTAAGCAAAATAATATCTGAAAGCTACACTAATTGCAGTATACTAATCACCTCTAATTATTAACTCAAGTTGGATGGTTATGCAGCTAAATGTGAAGAATGAGGGGTCGATATCTAATGCATTACCTCAGGCTATTTTTGCTTTGACAAATCAATCTCCAGTAAAGATCTTGCATGCCATTATTTCACATAACATGAATGAGATAGGTGACAAATAAAATGTTAAGATTAGTCCCGAGAGGTGAAATAAGGATGCTCAATAAAATGAAAATTAGAACAATACTAGTCATGCTTTGGAAATAGAAAGATTATCACTAAATGTCTAGACAATAATGAAAAGAAACAAAAACAATGCTGAAAATAGTAAAATTACAAGAGTAATTCCCAAAAAGTGTTAAAGCCAATTTTAAACAAATCAAAGAGCATTAGTGTGGAACATCAAATTAGTCAAAACTAAACATTCTTTTCGTAGGGTTCATATGCTTCTTAGGCATCACAAGTTTTTTTCTTTACATTAATGGAGTCTTTTTAACATAACATACATATTCAGAAAAATAAGAGAAGATTAGGCATTAAATATGCTAACTGTAATAAAAATAACAAAGTTTGGTTTCTCATCAAGGAGAAAATTTTAAGTGGAAATCCTATATGATATTGAACAACAACTCAAAATGCAACTAAATTTTAAAGATACTGGAGATTCCATCATCACCACAATGGGTTGTTCAAAAAGTTCTGTAGTTGAAGAATAAGTATGAGGGATGATATATATTTATTGAGTCATAACATGAGGCTTTCTTGGTTCGTATGTGATAATTTCAATGTCATATTGAATGCTGAAGAGAAAACTTTGGGTTTTCCAATTTATCTCCAAGAATGTAAGGACTTTGCTTAATGGGTTAACTTTTGTGAACTATAGATAACAATTTCAAAGAAAGTCCTTTCATCTTTTAGAATGGGAGAGTCAATTCTTAATGTATTTTTAAATGACTAAATAGGATAATGGTTAATCATTTTTCCTTGGTTTATTTGGGAATGTAGAACTGGATAACATAGAATAAATTGAGTCTAACCATGCACCTATGTTTCTTATGTGTGGTGGGGGGAGGGGTTATGCAACTAATGAAAATGTCCTTAATATTATTAAATTCTTGATTGAAAAAGGATGATTTCAAAAATAAATGAAGAGATAACCGGGTGGCAGAAGAGACTAATGACATTTTATTAATCTGAAACAGAGGATGAAAGGAAAAAAGTTGCACTATCTGCCTTGAGTAAGGAGAAGTTTGGTGATATTTTTAAATAATAAAGGAAATATATTGGTAGAATTAAAAAAGACCTCTTTGTAGAACATCAGACTAGTACAAACAAAGCTATATTCCAAAGAACA
Organism: Capsicum annuum; assembly: GCF_002878395.1. Lineage (NCBI taxonomy): Eukaryota > Viridiplantae > Streptophyta > Magnoliopsida > Solanales > Solanaceae > Capsicum > Capsicum annuum. Next base: position 124,942,244 of record NC_061122.1, on the reverse strand, counting down.
AATATTGAATTGAAATAATATTTTTATCATGAGGAGAAATTTTGGAGACTAAAGTTGGTAGTCAATGGATTGCTGAAGGGGACAAAAATACTAGATTATTTTTTTGTCTTGTAAATTAATTAAGGAAGCAGTTTCTCATTAAGAGCATTCGTAAGAGTGATGGAGTCTGGACTAAAGATACCGAAGAGGCTGTTGCTGAAGCTATTATTTTTTTTAGTACCAGTTTACTAGAATGTATAATGTTTCTAACTTTTCTTTGATTGTTCATATCTCATCCTTGATCATTACTGAAGATAACAATCTGTTGAATGTTATTAATACTAAGGAGGAGGAAAAATGATGATTTTTTAGCTTAGTAATGATAGTTCTAATGGGTCAGATGACTTCACTGACATTTTCTACTGGGAGATGCTTTCAATATGGTAGTGGATGTATTTAATGATTCCATTCTTATCAAATTTATTATTCATACTAACTTGGTCTTATACCTAAGAAGGAATTGGTGCATTGAGTTTATAACATGAGACCTATTAGTTTGAGTAATTTTCTAAACAAGGTTATTTTGATGGTGCTTCGTAACAGGCTAGAACATTTATTTCCAACACTTATCTTAACTAACCAATCTGGATTTGTTAAACGGAGAAGCATCACTGAAAGTTTTCTCTTAAATCAAGAGATTGTTGTTGACATATGGAAGAAAGGTAAACTAGCAAATATTAATTAAGCTTTATATGAAAAAAGCATATGATAGGTTAGATTGTAGATTTTTAATCAAAGTTATGGAGAAGATGGGTTTTGACAGTTTGGTCATAGATAAAGTTAGAAATTGGTGGCTGGTAACTGTTATGCAGTCCTTATTAATTGGAAAGCTCATAATTCTTTTATTTTTCTTGGAGGATGAAGTAAAGGGATCCACTTTCCCAGGCTATATTCATCTTGGCTTTAGAAGGGTTATCTAGAGCACTCAATAGTCTGTTTGCTACTCAAGACTTCAAAATTTTTTGAATGGCTAAATAGAGTGATGACGTCGATCACCTTCATATGATGATAACACTATTATTTTTCTACTCTCGAAAGGAAGAATCTTGAATTTAACATAGAGACTTTAGGGTTGTATGAGATGCAATCCGATTAGAAGATTAATAAAGAGAAAAGTTCTTTTTTATGTGTATAGTAAAATTATCCTCTCCATTATTCAGGAAGTACTGGTTTCTCTAACGGATAGTTCTCGTTGTCATATACTGGTTGTCCTATTCGTCATGCAGGAAAATGGAAAAGCAATTTCCTAGATATAATAATGAAAGTACAAAATAAACTAAAGGCCTAGAAAGGGAAGCTTTTGCCTTGTGGAGGTAAGTCTACTTTGGTTAACCATGATTTTTAGAGTATCCCTATTTACCTCTAATCTACTATAACACTCCCTAAATGTGTTATTCATGATTCTCGTTGAATGTTTTCTAAATTTCTATGTAAGTTTTACGAAGATCGAATAAGAAAACATTGTGTGTCATGGTATGATATTTGTATGCCTAAGGATGAATGATTTAGGCTTTAGATCTTTGGGTGATGTTTCTTATGTTTTTTTAAAAGATTTTGTATATATTTAGAACCAAAGAGTCAATGTAGACTATCTTTATGTAGAACAAGTATTTTGAAAGGCATTGTCCTCAATTGGTTGAATGGAGAGGTGGTCCTCAGACTTGGAATTTAATGTTATAAGCAAGTGATTGTATTGGTCAAGATAATACGAACCAAAATATTGTAATTCCAGTATATGGTTTGAAACCTATACACCATTGGATGCTCTTTATTGTTACTTATATGTTTCTTGTCCTACTAATTTTCCCTTCGAGGATGTGAAACAACTAATGATATAAGGATAATGGAATGATGATCTCATACTTTAATTACTGCTGGAGGAAGTCTATGTATGAACCTGATTTATGGATGTGGATCATCTATGCATAGAAATGACGGTTTTTATTCTAGCCAGAAATTCGGAGTGTTACATTATCTCCCACTTGGGATCATTTGTCCCCAAAAGATGGGTAGGAATGTTGAAGTATTAAAGGTATGGAATAACGTGTACATGATATGTCTTCTAAGAAAGAATATACTGATCTGAAACATTTAAATTTCTATCATTAAACTAAATTCTGAGCGGACATGCCCTTACTTGCTTTAAGGAGCTGATTCATGCTGAGGATTTAGGATTCCCTTGAGAAGTGATAAATTATGTAAGTATGAATCTTGATACGAAAAGATTTAGATCATACAAAGGTATTACACTGTTTGTGCTAAAATGCATAGAGAGATTTGAGACTATGCGCTGAACTCTTATGAATTGAGTCATGACTAAATAGCTAAATCTGAAACATGATGTTTGGACTGAACTAAATTCGCAATTTACATGGATGTAATAGATTATCTCTTGGGATGGTCATACACATGACACTTTGGATAGCAGGACTGGGTGTAAAGGTGGAAAACTATAGTAACTTGTCTGCCTGACTGTTAAACTAAACTGTTGGTTATACATGATGAATTATACTAGAAACTTATACTTAACTGGAGTATCTCTTCAACACTCTTTCTAAATAAGTTCTAGTAGCATTCGGGAGCAAAGAATCTTGCGCATGAATTACACAAGACACCCAACTAAGGAATCACAATAGTTACACTACTCTATAGCATCGAATATAGACATATAACTCATAAACTAGGATAGAATTACCATGCCTTTGGCAATGCAACTTCTTACTTTCAATCTTAGTGCACTTCTCTAATACTCCCTTAACTATATTATTCCTTTTAAATACCATACTTATTTGATTCAACTTAGAATTCTTATATGGGCATTGATAAATCTTTCTACTAATGCCTAAAGTAACATTAGTCCTCTCACCATGATCAAGCCTAACTTCAAATCACAAAAAATGACATGCCACACCACGATACTAGTCTAAACCATATGATTCAATCTTGTACATATATTTGTTTTAGAGATCACTCCCTAAGCATATCATGCCTTACCACTTCAATGGCTAACTCTGATCTCTTACTGTGGATTCACTAGTGCATATTGCGTTCCTCCACTTAAATCTTAGCATGTCATTCAAGCCTATCTTTATAACCACATATGAACTCCAAGGCCAACACCCATAAGGACATACTTCACATATTATCTAATCCACTATCAATATAACTCCCACGCGCTACCCTAAGAACATACACAAACAAATTTCCACTAACCATCACATATATCAAAGACTTGGCCCCAGATCTTACTTCATACTTATGGCCTTATCTAAAACAAACATACTATGATCTTTCATTAATAAGAAACATTTACTCATCACCACTATCATTACATAAGGAGGAGTCACTAAAAGGTTAGAACATAACACCTTGAAACATGGAAGGATATTACATAAGACTCGACACTTAACTAAGGCCAAAGAAATAGAAAATCAATATCAGGGTTCCATCAAAGTGATCTAAATTGGGGCATACATGACTATAAGCTGAATATCATCAACCATAAAGAGTGTAGCATGAATTATGGGAACTGAGCACACTACAAAGCGTGAGTACATGAGTCATGAGCTGCATGACCTCAATTAGAAGTTCATAACATATGAAATGTGATTCCGACTACTAAATGAGCTGGAACTTCTCATTTTAGAACTGGAAAAGCACGTGATTGTCTATCATATACATGAATATGAACTATGATCATGGAACTGAAATGTAAGGCATGAGTAGGTATTAGGATCACTGAAAAATAGTGAGATAAGAATGGGTTGAGTCTTACCCTTACTTTCTGATGTTCTATATCATACTGACATCACTACTAGAATCTGAGAGCTTGACTTGGTTACTTTTTTTATCATTTCCCCCTTAGCCTTAACTCATCATCTTAAGTTCGAGCGATACCTTACTATACTCTAAACTGAACTACACTTATTGCACTCTAGGGTCTAGAATATGACAACACACGTAATTAATAGAACTTAACCCGAATGGCTACACCTGAAAGGGGAAAACCCACCGTTAATCCTACCTTCTGAGACATACTTTATCTTTTTATAGCCCCAATAGTCAATCATATAATACTTGAACACTTACTAACTTCGAATCCTCATTAGTATTCCCATAATCGGAGTACATACCCTATAGCGCTTCAACTCTTATTTTTGTCGGTTAAACCTTCAAAAATTCAAACTTAGATTACAACACTCAATCATGGATATCACCAAGCCTTTGATAATCATACTACTAGTCTTTCTCCACCTAGAAACTCAATGCTACTACTATGTCCACTAGCCACACGCAATATAAGATTTATCACTTCAAATTCATGATAAAACATATAAAAATCATGTATCTTTGTAAAATAATGCAAACTTTGGGCTCAAGAATGAAAGGGTGTTCTTGTTCATAACCCCACATACCTTTGTGGTAACAGATTCATTGAAAGATTGGACCCTTAATGTTTATTGTGTAACCTTATTTGTTTTTCTCCTTTAGTGTTCTTGGATGATGAACTTAGACTGATAATAGAGTTATGATGTGTTTAGAATTTATTAAATTCATAAGGCTAAGTTTAGGGTTGTGTAAGGAGTGCCAAAAGACTTAATTGCCCTCAAAATAACCCAAAAATGGAGTGTTTAAGTCACTTGAAACCATAAGATATGTGCCGCATATGATATCGCATATATTTACATAGGCGCCGCATATGATATTCCCCTATATTTACTCAGGTACCGCATATAATATCGCCTATATTTACATAGGCGCCTCATATGCTATCGCATATGCTTTCCAGTGGCCATGTGCAATTGGTTAGGCAATGCACTCTACTTCGCAAAGCCATAACTCCTAGCTCGGGTGTCGGATTTTGTTGAAATTGGTATCATTTCAAAGCTAATTCGATTCTCTATAATTTTTAGGTAGAAATATGCAGAAATACCACATATTTATCAAGTTATGCTCATTTAAAGATGACTCTTGTGAATTCAAACTCTAAAACTTGATGGATTTCGAAACTCTTAGCTTGTACTATCTTAAGTGACTCATATAACCACACTTAACACATCATAAGCTCTCTTATAACTAGGATACTCTTGGTAATTTAGGTGCCCAAATATGGCTTACAAAATTGGGGTTTTCACATATATGAACAATAGTTCGTTTTCTAGCTTAGGAAAGTGTAGGGCATTACAATATCTCCCCTTAGGGACATTCGTCCTAGAATGATGCTAGCTATAATAAGAGTAAAGAGAAAATGAAGGGTACACAGTTGAAGCAATTTGCTAATCTTGCCTCTATTTTATTCTATATTTCGGACACAACAAGGGGTGCATCACTCATGAAATCATAGCTGAATAGTATAAAATAACTACTGAACTACTGCAATTTTGCATAGAAAAGGAATAATTTTAAGCAGAATGGTACCTTCGGCTTGATCAAAGGTTATGGAAACTAGGTGCGGGTACTTGGATCGCATATCCGCCTCTGCTTCCCATGTTGAACCCTCAACGGACTGGTTTCGCCACAACACCTTGACCAAGGGAACTTCTTTGTTCCTTAGTCTTCGGACTTGGTGATCTAAAATCTCAACAGGAACTTCCTCAAAAGAAAGACTATCTTGTACATCAGGGTTTTCTGAAGGATCTACAATAACACAATCAGCAAAATGTTTCCTAAGCATCGATACATGGAAGATAGAGTGAACGAAAGATAACTCTGAAGGCAACTCAACCTCATACGCTACCTTACCAACACGGCTAAGAACTCTGTAGGGGCCAACATAACGGGGACTAAGTTTCCCGTTCCTTCCAAATCTCTTCACTCCCTTCATGGGTAAAATCTTCAAATACACCAAGTCACCAACATCAAATTCAAGGTCTCTTCTCCTCACCTCAGCATATGACTTCTGATGACTCTGTGTGGTTTTTAATCTTTCTTTAATCACTTTGAATTTTTCCATAGCTTCAAAGACCGAATCAGGACCACTCATGGCCGTTTTACCCACTTCAAACCAACCTATGGGTGACTTACATTTCCTCCCATACAAAGCCTCAAATGGAGCCATGCCAATGCTAGAGTGAAAACTGCTATTGTAAGCAAACTCTATCAATGATAAATGCTCATCCCAACTCCTCTTAAAGTCAAGAGCTCATTCTCTCAACATATCCTCTAAGGTCTGGATGGTCCTCTCAGCCTGACCATCTATCTGTAGATAGAAAGCAGAACTCAAATGCACTTGGGTACCAAGACCTTTCTGAAAAGCTCTCCAGAACTGTGAAGTGAACTGAGTACCCATATCTAAAATGATAGACAAGGGAACTCTATGAAATTTGAGTAATTCCCAGATTTAAAATCTAGCATAATCCTCAGCAGTATAAGAAGTAAGCACAGGCAAGAAGTGCGCAGACTAAGTCAATCTATCCACCACAACCCAAATGGAATCATGATGGCGTCGGGAAGGAGGTAAACCAGTCACAAAATCCATGTTTATCTCTTCCCACTTCTAAGTTGGAATACCAAACTCCTATATCATACCACCAAGTCTTTGATGTTCTACCTTAACCTATTAGCACGTCACACACTAAGCCACAAATGCTGCTATATCCTTCTTCATGCCACTCCACCAATAAATTTCTCGCAAGTCGCGGTATATCTTGGTGGCACCAGGATGAATAGAATATCATGCACCATGCGCTTCAGCCATAATTCTCTATCTCAGATCCTCAACATCTTGAACACATAATCTATCCTGCAATCTCAATACACCATCCCCCCTTAGAAGAAAACATCCACCTTTTGGTCCTTAACTGATTCTTTCAGTCTGACCAAACTAGCATCTAAGTTTTCCTTCTCCTTTACTTCCGAAACCAAGAAGGATTCAGAGCTACTCTGTACTAACATAATCCCTTCAGCGGAGTCAAGCAACCTAACTCCCAACCTATCCAACCGATGCACATCATGAGCCAACTCCTTCTTACCCTCTCCAATATGCGAAACACTACCTATAGACATCCTGCTAAGGGCATCCACCACTACATTGGCCTTTCTTGGGTGACACAACACACTCATATTGTAGTCTTTCAATAACTCTAACCACCTTCTCTACCTAAGATTCAACTCTCTTTGGGTAAAAACATACTGCAGACTCTTATGATCAGTGAAAACATCAACATGAACACCATACAAGTAGTGTCTCCAGATTTTTAAACCAAACACAATAGCAGCTAACTCAAGATCATAGGTGGGGTAATTCTTCTCATGAGGTTTCAGTTGTCTAGAGGCATAGGCTATAACCTTACCTCTCTGTATCAGTACACAACCCAAATCAACTCTAGAAGCATCACAATATACCTCAAAACCATCAACGCTATCAGGTGGAGTCAAAATAGGGTCTGTAGTTAGTTGAGTCTTCAACTCTCAAAACCTATTCTCACAAAAATCGGACCATAAGAACTTCACTTTCTTTTGGGTCAAACGGGTCATAGGAGATACTATAGAGGAGAAACCTTCTACAAAACGGTGGTAATAGCTAGCTAGACCCAAGAAACTTCTAATATCAGATGAAGAGACAAGTCTAGGCCAGTTTCTAACAGCTTCTGTTTTCTGGGGATCAACTCTAACACCTTCAGAAGAAATAATATGACCCAAAAAAGAAATTGACCTTAGCAAAAATTCACACTTACTAAATTTGGCAAACAAGTGATGATCTCTAAGGGTTTGCAAGATGAGACAGAGATGATCTACACATTTATTCTTACTACGGGAGTATACCAGAATGTCGTCTATAAATACTATGACAAACATATTAAGATATGGCCTGAACACTCGATTCATGAGGTTCATGAAAGGTACTGGGGAATTAGTTAGCTTGAAAGACATAACAAGAAACTCAAAATGACCATAACGTATTGGGAAGGCTGTCTTCGGGATATCACTAACTGATGATCGTGCTGGCATAGATGAGCGGCTCTGAAACTAAGGATGATTCCCTCCTTGTGATCTGTTCTAACCATACGTAGGTTGCTCGGATCTAGCTCTTTTATTCCCTCTTACTCTATCCCTCTCTTTTATTTTATTTGATTCGATCTGTTGGGCATGGGTCATCAATCTGGAAAGATTCATCTCACTATTAAGCATAACTGATCTACACTACTTAAACACATAGCTGGACACCCCTGTCAAGAACTTACCCATACTGGCTCAGTTGTCGGCTATCAGATTTGGGGCATATTTTGCTAACTGATTAAACTTCAAGCAATACTCCATAGCAGTCATAGAGCCTTGCCATAAGTTCATGAACTCCTCTACTTTTGCCTCTCTCAAATCTAGTGGAAAGAATTTATCCGGGAATACATCCTGGAACTCTTGCCAAGTCATAGGAGCAGCACCCTCTACTCTACCCTTTCTTCATTCAACCACCCAGTCATACACAAGGTCTTTCAATTTGTAGGATGCTAACTCAACACTTTCCTTCTCAGACACGTGCTTTACCTGTGTGATCTTCCTTATCTCCTCCAGATACAACTGCAGATCCTCACCTACCTTGGACCCATAAAAATCTGGAGGATTCATTTGCATAAACTCATGAATTCTTATGGCAGCAAAGTCACCTCTTTGTTATTGTAGAGCCGGGACCTGGTTGGCTTGAACGTTGGTGGTAACAGCTTGGGCAAGCACCTGAAAGGTTGCCCTGAACTCAGCGTAGGATACATTCTCATTCAGGGGATCAGCAGGTTGAGATTGCTGACCCGCGTTATTTCTTCTAGCTCAGCGAGGAGGCATATTCTGAAAGAGGAGAGCATGAATTAATAGCTGAAAGGGAACAACTGTAAGCACGATAGTCTTTTGAAAGAATGAAACGACCCCTTTTTTTTCTAAAATATTTCGTAGCCTCATGCTCATAGATGTGGCGCGCTACACACCAATGATCAACACTCTACTTAACGTGGCTTTTCAAACTCCCTATGATTCCAATAACCTTAGGCTCTGATACTAAGTTTGTAACGCCCCAAAAATGAGCCCCGAGGTGTCACACGGTGCTTAAGGCTTTAAGTAGCCCTAAGCTAACCCTTTTAGCTATTTTTCTACCATTCAACACTTATAATCAAAGTCATCGTAATCAAAACATCTAAATATCCTCCATAATATCATACTATAATACGAATAAACTATGAAAAGTAAGAAAATAGGACATCTATGACAAATCTGATCAATCTATCCATCTAGACTGACAAGCCTCTACTAAACCGTATATCCATGAGCCATTAGGACAAACCCCAACTGACCTGAACTCAGGAAATAAACTAAACAACTTAAAGTAAATGAGAAAATCTGAATACCTAGTACTCGGACCATGAGGAATCACCACTACAGAGGATGTAGATCAACGTGCTCAGATAATCACGGTCAAACCTGGGAATGAGCACCTGAACCTACATTATAGGGAAAATATAGCTCACATGCAAACATGTGGGTTAGTACCATGGAATATGTACCGAGTACATAGGGGTGCATGAAATAAACATATTTATATGCATATATATATATATATATATTTAACGATTATGTCATAAGTTTTCTTTCCAAATCATGCAGGACATTTGTAAATGGCTTATAAAGCTTGAAAGAAATCTAAAATCTGAAATCATACACAATGAATGGTAAAACATGCCAATCTGGATATCATGAGCCATTACACTTAATCAAAATATCAAGATTATTTTCTTATTCTCTCATCAATCAATATTAGTGAAATCTAAAATATTGAATACATTATAAATCTGCATTTCAAATCTCTTTTAAATCAGTAAAATTAGTCTAAGAAAGAGGGACGACTCCTTGGGAGGTTCTCTAACCGACATGTACACCATGTGAGAACCCATGATGTCCCACGAATTGCCCCCGTAAGGTTAGGGCTGTCCTACCCTTGCCATCGGTGTAGAACAATCTCATCTAAGTGATCACTATTTTAATTTTCCACATATTGTGGAAGTCAATGTCTCAACCTACGGTGACACGTAGTTCTGGGGTATGAAATCGTAGTAATATACCCAACTCGATGCTAAATAATACTCCCAATACTATGCTCAAAAATCTCAAGAAAAATCCACTTTAAGGGTAATCTCATATTTCTTAAGTTAAATAAATGATAAAATCCGTAACTCATTTCATAAAGTGGATTTTAACTCTGCTGTGACCAAAAGGTCAAATCTTTCTATACTTTATCAAAAATAGTCTAAACATGGGTGCATGTAGCACATAAATTCTTAAAACAACAATCTCAATGTGGGTTAATGGCCCTTATAGCGATACTAAATCAAAACATTTCAACATTTTTGCTTTATATCACAAGCATGCATAATTTATACGGAAATCTAAAAAATTTCATCCTTTAATCATAATAATAATCTTAAACTCATGGTGTTTTTTTTCTAAAGATTTAAAATAATCATAGTATCTTGAACAACAACATAGGATAAGATTTATCACTTTAACTTCATGATAAAATAAGTAAAACTCATGTATCTTTGTAAAATAATGCAAACTTTGGGCACAAGAACTAAAGGGTGTTCTTGTTCATAACCCCACATACCTTTATGGTAACATATTCGTTGAAAGATTGGACCCTCAATGTTGATTGTGTAACCCTAGTTGTTTTTCTTCTTTAGTGCTCTTGGATGATGACTTAGACTGATAATAGGGTTATGATGTGTTTAGAATCTATTAAATTCATAAGGTTAAGTTTAGGGATGTGTAAGGAGTTCCAAAAGACTTAATTTCCCTTAAAATAACCTAATAACGGAGTGTTTAAGTCACGTGAAACCATAAGATATGTGCTGCATATGATATCGCATATATTTACATAGGCACCGCATATGATATCGCCTATATTTACATAGGCCCCGCATATGATATCACCTATATTTGCATAGGTGCCGCATATGCTATCGCATATGCTTTCCAGTGGCCATGTGCGATTGGTTAGGCGACGCACTCTACTTCGCAAAGCCATAACTCCTAGCTTGGGTACCGGATTTTGGTGAAATTGGTATCATTGGAAATATAATTTGATTCTCTATAATTGTTTGGGTAGAAATATGCATAAATACCACATATTTATTAAGTTATTCTCATTCAAAGATGACCCTTGTGAATTCAAATACTAAAACTTGATGGATTTTGAAACTCTTAGCTTGTATTACATTAAGTGACTCATATAACCACACTTAACACATCATAAGCTCTCTTATAACTAGGGTACTCTTGGTAATTTAGGTGCCCAAATATGACTTACAAAATTAGGGTTTTCACATATATGAAAAATGGTTCATTTTCTAGCTTAGGAAAGTGCGGGGCATTACATCAGCGGACGAGGCAATTATTGTAGGTTCTATTCCTAATCACAAATACATAATAGGACCATGTTTTTGGCTAGTTTTTGTATATTTTGGTGTGGATTTTTTCCTAACAAATGAACATATCCTAAAATGGGAAGTTATTTTAGACCTGGAGGTAGCCTTTTCCTCTTCTAAATGTTTAACAACTCACATAAGGCATATACAAATTCAACAACCCCTAGAGTTTCCCATATTAAAGACATTGAGTTTGAAGATTATAATCATGTCTTAATTTAATCAACTATATATGCACTCTTATAATGAAAAGATCTACCAATTTCCAAAAGAATTCCTTTTAGAATAAACCCCATATTCACACTTCCTGTATTTACCCAATACACTTAGGGCTTTGAGCTGTAGGTGACAAAAGATTTTGAAATGAGGTGTAGGTGACATAAGTCTTAATATTTGAGTGTAGGTGACAATTAATTTATTATGGATTAAGAAAGTTGAGTAATTTTGAGAATATCCCACTATTTTCTAAATTTACACTTTGATCCAAATGTTTACCTAATATAATGGGAAACGGAGGGAAAAAGGCGTGTTTCTCTCTCTTCTTATCCATTGTTGTTTTCTCTCTCTTAGCAATTTTTTTCTTCATTGTTGCTACTGCTTTATTCATCATCTTCTGCTTCATTATCATTTTCATCTTCTTCTTGTTAACTATTGTTGTTGTTGTTACCGCTACTGCTGCTATTTGACCAATTTATTAGGTCAAATTTTGTTTTGTACATCACTTTCCACTTATGCATTACTTCATAGAAGACTTTGGTAAGTCAAATTTTGATTTTTTGTTAAATTTGGCATCTAAGTAACAGCTATTGTGCTATTTTTTCAACAATAGATAGCACACACATAAATGCAACATAAGAGCCATCTGTTTAAATAGATCAATCATCTATTGTAATAGATGAGACATCTGTTTCAATGAAAGACTCACATGTTGTATTCATGTTTATGGTTCTTTAGTGCCGTAGCATGAATCGAATATATGGGTCATCTGTTGCAATAGATTAGTTATCTGGTGCAACATGATAAATATCTATTACAATAGATTATTACCCTATTGAAACAGAACTTGAACTCTATTCCAACAAACGTGTCATCCATTGAAACAGGGTAAATATCTGTTTCAACAAATTAGTAACTTGTTAAAATAAAACCTGAACTCAATTCAAATAGATGGTAAATATATATTGCAATATATTAGTAGCCTGTTGAGATAGAACCTGATCTCGATTCCATAAGATACGTCATCTGTTGTAACAGATAAGCCATCTATCGCAATAGGTTAATTATCTGTTGCAACATATCACTCATCTATTGGAATCAACTTCAAAGGTGCCTTAGTACTGTAACATCTATCCCAATAGATATTTCATCTATTGCAGTAAATATATAGTCTGTTGCAACGTATGATTCACCTGTTACAAAAGATTACTCATCTATTAAAATCAGCTTCAGGAGCATACCATGAATCCTAATAGGTAAGTAATCTATTGCGACTGATCACTTACATATTGCAAAAAATTACACATTTGTTGGGATTCATGTACGGCACTATGAAATCACTATAAACTTTCAGTAATAAATGACTTTATTTAGGTACCACTGATGGGGGATCATAACAATAGGGGTGGATTGACATGGTCAATGGATTGAGAAGAGCAATCAATATGTATGGAGTTCGAAGGAGGGTAAAATGCTAGAGGCAATAACTATGAAAGTCCAAAGTGACATTTTGTATGATGATTTTGTTAACTTAATCATTAGCTATTATGGACTGAATTGTCAATTGGAAGAACTATTCATCAGCTATATGCACAGCTCCTTTGAAAATCATAGGGTACTACCTTTTAAGATAATTGATTAGGTTTGGTAGTGTACTTATCTTAGTGATTCATCCAGGCCAGTGTTAAGGGTGTACGTAGTTGAAAAGACGAGAGAAAGGGAGAACCAGAACATAGAAGAACAACAACAATAATACATCTTTGATGATAGACTGGATGATCTAGACATGAATATTCTAGATGATGATCAAACACCTATGTCCGTTGATGCGACCAATAAAATGGGCAGTTCTTCTCGATCGACATAGTCAGGCAATCTTCAACACGATAGGACCAGATTTTTAAATGGAATGTCATTCAAGGAAAATAAATAACTATCTACCACTTTGTTTATTTCTTTCTTGATAAAATATTTCAGAATAAAGAAGGTGATTAATTCGAGTAGTGTCTTTTGCTACGAAGGTGCTAATCCAAACTGCAAATGGTGGTTGATAGCGGTGAACTATGAAAGTTCAGACAGATTCATCATTCATGAACATGAAAAGTAACACACATGTTGTTTGGAGCACATGTCGGGCAAAAATCCTCACACCGTAGAAAAGTTCCTCGGTGAATATTTCAAGAATAGTTTCCACAATGGCAAAGGCCCTTCTACAAGAGTTACGACCAATCAACTCCTTACGGAATAGGGTGTCTTGGTTAGTTATTAGAAGATATATATGACCATGGAGATTTCCAAGGACTTAGTTAGGGGGACACACGAGCATGGGTATACAGTCCTGGATGCCTACCATTACATAATTAAGTCCAAAAATCCTGGAAGTAAGATGACATTGCATGTTGATAAAAACGGAAGGTTCAAGTACTTTTTTATATCCTGTGGTTCTTGGATTCATGGTTTTCAACATTTGAGAAAAGGCATATCCACCGACAGTACCTTCTTAAGGGGAAGGTATAATGGAGTTCTGCTAGAGGCGGTGGCACAGGACATAGAGAATCACATCTTCCTATCGCTTTTTATATAGCGGACAAGGAATGTGATAACTCTTACGGATTTTTTTTGAACAACTGCAAATCACGTCAAAGATACCGAGGTGTTGTTTTTGTTTTAGATAGGAATCCAAGTATTCCAAAGATGGGTTCATTTTCTTCACTTTAGCTGATTTTGGTTGTTACATCAGGCATCTTGGAGAGAACATTCAAACCAACAATCACAATGAAACGGTCGTGACCCTTTTTATAGAGAAACTAAAGTATATAGTGGAGAGGAGTTTTTAGACCATTTTCATAAAATAGCAGATGCGCATCCCAAGGTAGAAGAACATCTCGTACGTGTTAGTTTTGAGAGAAGGAGTCGGGCATTCTGTCTGGCAGATAGGTACATTCTTATGAATTTAATGTCTTGTTTGAGTTACAATTTAGTATGATATTGTAATAAGTGATTCTTTTGTATAGGTACAATATTATGACATCAAACATAGCTATTGGTGAATTCATTGTTTGGCGATGAAAGAGAATTTTCCATCAAGTCTCTATTTGAAATAATAAACAAGAAGTATGGCTAATTTTTTAACGAAAGACATATGTAGTTTGAGGGCCCAAGAAGAATCCCATTTGTTCTAGAAATCTAAAAATAATATGAATGAACAATAGTCTGGGGAATAGGTTATTATCTCATCAAATAGCATATTACAAATTCAGAATCACTGGTCATGGTGATGTTGCCACGGTCAATCTTCAAACAAGATCTTGTACGTCCAGAGATTTTGACTTAGATAAAATACCCTGCTCATATGCTATGAAAGTGCTTCAATCTCAATACACTGCAAAATATGGACCTAAAATTTATGGTCACTTCTCTCTATTATATTTGGTGGAAAAATATAAAATGGCATATTACTCCAGTGCCTCCCGAAGAATCTTGGGTTGTTTCTGCAGAGCTTTTGGGGAGATTAATACCCTCTCTATTTATTGACCCAAGCACTATCAAATTGGGAAGAAAGCCATATAAGAGGAGGCATGGAGTCGGAGAATCATTTCCATCAAGATAAAACAAGTTCTTTTTCATCTCAATTTCATCAGCCAATTTCGCTACACTTTCCTTCCTACCCTATGTTTTTTCTTTAATAAGATTTGAGTTGATTTATGGTTTTCTCCACCTCCCCCTTCCCACACAGGTATTCTTACAATAACCTTCTATTGTATAATAGTCTCCTCGAGCAACCCATCTATATAAATTTGGACTAGAGCAATAACTATATTCATTTCCATTCTGTTTGTTGCAGTGTGAGGCTTCAGAGGCCTTGTAAAAGTCCATTGAATCCTTAAAGTTAGTGCAATCACTATTTGAAAATTTACACTACCATAAAAAACCTTAACCCTTCTCCAAACTTGACACATAAACATTAGTAAAATCTTCATTAAACCATAACAGGGTATCAACACTGCCTACTTGGTCCCTTAGCCTTACCAGTTTAAACTTAACCATCTTAATTGTAAAATACAATATCTTGTTTTAAAGATTAACGCCTAATAGGTAAAGAACCAACATTCACAAAATTATTATATTGGATGTATGTTTTCACGATAGGTTGATCAGTAATACATACCTCTCACATATGAAGTAGTTCTATCTACAAGCAACTTATTGCTTTGAACCCATCTTTACTCTAGCCTTTAATGCTGGTCGGGCAAAATTTAATCCAGTTTCATTTTATCTGTAAACAAGAGAAATACATTTGATGACAAATAGGAGATGAACAAAAATAATATCATAAAAGGGTAACACAAAAATGAATAAATCATCATATAATCAATTTGATGTAATAGATTCCCCATCTGTTCAACCGATGAGGCATCTGTTGTAATAGCTAGATGACAAGTTGTAACGAATGGGTCATCTGTTGGAATAAATCAAATCAGCTTTGCTATTGGTTTGATTTCTTCAAATAGTTGCTCTGTCTATTCCAATGGTTGGTTCATCAGTTGCAACAGTTGAGGAAACTATTGCAACACCACCACCAACAATATCAACAATAAAGAAATAACACCATATGTTCCAACACCATCAACAACACAAATACCACAAGTTCCAACATGACAACCACTCCCAACAACAATAACACCAAAGTAACAAACAAAAGACATAAAAAAACTATACTAACAATAGGGCTTTTTAAGTTCTCCCAAATAGATGTCCTTTTTTACATATTTTAATAAAAACAAAAGTTCATTCATTCAAGACATAAATGTCACCTTTCCTTTAATTTTCTCAATAAATAGGAAACTAGAAATGGGTAAATCATTAATAACAATAAATTTAAATATCTAATTTAAATAACATACAAAGAAGAAGACGAGAAGGAAAGAGCAATAGTGAACCATACCTATAATATCAAAAAAGCAAAGGAATCAAAACATCCAGTTTAGCTAAGAAAATATTGATCGGTTGAGATTTGAAAGGATCCTCATCCAAAAGAAGATAGAAAAGAGAGGAAAAAGACAGAAAGAAAAATAAGAATAAATAAGAGAGATGAGTTGAGTTATTTTATGGTTGAAGCAGAGAGTATCCTAGAAATGGTTTTAAATATTCATTAATAACTTTTGAGGGGAACGAGGAGACAGTGACATTGAAAAGACCAGATAAGACTACTTAATGAGGAGATTTTTGAGTTATCCAAGTAATATTTTTTACCGCCTTAGTATTTTATCTTTTTATCTTGGGTATGAAATACCTAAATTGCTTTAAAAAAATCTTAAAACATTTAAGACATACTTTGTAAAAAATGACAATTTCTATTTGAAAATTTCCAAAGCTCAGTCATCTGCCACAACAGATGGTAGTGCCTGTTTGATGATTTATAACCAATGGATAATCTATTACAATAGATGACTTAATTTGTTTAATAAATTCCAACAGATAAGTCATTTGTTGCAACAGATTGAACATTTGTTTTTATACAATTTCAATTGAGTTCATATATTTAATTAATACCTAAATTAATTAATATAGGACTAGGGGTGAGTTCTCATAGGGTCAACTACCACTTCAATTGAGTCTTTTGGCAATTGCATGATGAGATGATATTGTGTTTCTCCCGACAAGAGTCGTCGATCAATCACTCTAAGATAAAGTAATTCTTATTACCTAATATGTTTAACTAATACCATAATTGATTAATCTTGGACTAGGGATGAGTTCTCATTAGGTCAACTATAATAGATGGCAGCGCTTATTTGATAATTTACAATAGATGTGGAATCTGTTGCAACAGATGACTTAATCTGTTTGATAATTTACAATAAATGAGTAATCTTTTGCAATAGATTACTTAATCTGTTTGATAATTTACAATAAATAGGCAATCTGTTGTAACAAATAACTTAATCTGCTTGATTAATTCTAACATATAAGCCATCTATTGTAATAGGTCGAACATTTGTTTTTATACAATTTTAATTGAGTTCATATGTTCAACTAATACCAAAATTGATTGATCTAGGACTAGGGGTAAGTTCTCATAAGGTCAACTATAACTTCAATTGAGTTTTTTGGCAATGGTATGATAAAATGGTATTGCATTCCTCTCCACCAGAGTTATCGATAGATCGCTCTGAGCTGAATCAATTCTTATTACCTTATATGTTCAACTGATACCTTAATTGGATAATATAGTACTAGGGGTGAGTTTTCGTAGGGTCAACTACAACTTTAATTGAGTCTTTTAGAAATTACATGATAAGACAGTATTGTGTTCCTCCCGACCAGAGTCGTCGATTAATCTCTTTGAGCTGAATCAATTATTATTACCTTATATGTTCAATTAATACCTTAATTGATTAACCTGGTACTATAGGTGAGTTCTCATAAGGTTAACTACAACTTTAATTGAGTCTTTTGGCAATTACATGAAGAGATGGTGTTGCGTTCCTCCTGACCAGAGTCATTGATCTATCAATATAAGATAAAACAATTCTTATTACCTTATATGTTAAACTTATATCTTAATTAATTAATCTAGGACTAGGGGTGAGTTCTCATAGGGTCAACTATAACTTTAGTTGAATCTTTTGGCAATTGAATGATGAGACGGTATTGCATTCCTCCCAACCAGAGTCATCGATCGATCACTCTAAGCAGAAGCGATTCTTATTACCTAATATATTCAACTAATACCTTAATTGATTAATCTAGGACTAAGGATGAGTTCTCATAGGGTCAACTATAGTAGATGGCAGCGCCTATTTTTATAATTTACAGTAGATGTGTAATTTGTTACAACATATGACTTAATTTGTTTGATAATTTACAATAGATAGGTAATCTGTTGCAATAGATGACTTAATCTATTTGATAATTTACAATAGATGGGTAATCTGTTGCAACAAATCACTTGATCTGTTTTATTAAATCCAACAGATAAGTCATTTGTTGCAACAGGTTGAACATTTATTTTTATACAATTTCAATTGAGTTCATATGTTCAACTAATACCTAAATTAATTAATCTAGGAATAGGGGTGAGTTCATAGGGTCAACTATAACTTCAATTGAGTCTTTTGGCAATTATATAATGAGAGGATTAAACATTACACATATCTTTTATAATTTTAAAAAATAATTAAGATCACTTTGGACCAAATTAATATTTTCAACACTTGACATTCTTTTCCAAAATACAAATCAACTCGTACAAATTATCCATTTGCGAGAAAAATGTTTCATCATTTCAAATCTTGAGTTCTTGCTTTTTTTTTCTCTCTCAATACAGACAACAACTACCCAACAAATTACTCAACCCGTAATAACCGATCTATTTTTTTCTCATTTTTGACCACATAGGTGTTATTTTCGACTTTATTCTTGCTTGTATCACTCGCTTTCTCTATCTCTATAGGAAATAGAGTTTGATAAGAGTTCTATATTTGTTTTTTATTTCTAAAAAATAAGGGCTTTTAAGTTAATAATGGAAAAGAATACTTTTAGTTGTATTATCTTTGAGAATGGGTTTCCAATTTTGTGTTTTGATGGTAAAATTGTAGGAAGAACTATAGAAAACCCTATTTTTTATCGTAATGTTTTGTTGACTATCATGGTATTATTGGATGGTATTTGTTGTGTTAGTGGTTGTGGTGGTGGTGGTGGTTTTTGTATGGTGTCACTGGTGGTGTTTGTGATGGCTGTTAGTGGAATTAGTTGGTGGTGTTTATGGTGGTTAGTGGTGGTGTTGGTATTTATGGTGTTTGTGGCATTGGTTGTTGGTGTTTCTAGTGGTGGTTGTTGGTGTGTCGGTATTGGTTGTGTTTGTAATGTATTTTTTAAAAATTATGCATACATCAATTGTAATGTAATTTTTGTTTTTCTATTGTTTGTAGGTAAAACATGTCTCCCAAAATAAAAAAAAAGTGAAAGTAGATCAACTTTTGACCACCCAACAAAAAAGGCTACAGTACAGAGTGATTCGAAGGAGCTTCCTAAACAATCTCAATCAGAGAAAAGTAAAGCTAAGGAGAGATATGAAACAACATTGAGAGAGATGGACAAGGGTCTGAGATGGTGATTAAGAAAATGAAAATGAGAAAGTGGAGGAATTAGAGAGTGAGAATGAGGATGATTATCAACATAATGATAATGGATCACCAATGGGGTGTGATTTAATATCGATATTCCATCATGATCCTGTCAAACTTATTAGTATTCACAGGTTTCAAGTTGTAATACCGATAGATGACCCTGCGGAACTAACTAGTGAACTTGTACATAAATGTCAGTTGGGGAAAAAATTTAATCATTTTAGGAATATTATAAAGAACGAAAACATAGATAGACTTTTTAAGAGGAGCTACTTTGGATGCTTTCTTGAGCTACCTGAGGAACACCCTGCCGGTTTCCAAATGAGGGTACATGGTCTTATAAAGAAGAGGATCAAGTAAGTGGGGGATGATAAAGATTCGGAGAAGGGAGACAAAAAGATGGATGAAGTCTTGATCAAGTACTATGGCATGCCAATTTGTTTTGGCTTGTAAGAGTTTTCCATAGAGATAGGCTTGAGATACGATCATCCAAAAAACCTATAACGAAGGTAACACCCTACAAAAGGTCCAACAAAAGTATGACATCCAAACAACCATAGTAAAATAGAGGTAAGGCATTGTCCCAGCGACCACCCAGCAAAAGTAACAAACACAAGGAAAAAATAGTTAGGTTGCTGGACATTGCTGGACGTGGTTACAAAGCATTGGATTAATGAAAGCTCTCCAGGATAAAACCATACCAAAGTAGTACAGGGAGAAATTGTTCTTAGTTTGGTTTTCCCGTTCAGTTATATTAGTAAGAGACGTCAACAAGGTCATAGAAGATGATTTGTTGGCGGGTGCTGAGGATTTTGATAAATTCAATAATTATCCCTGGTGATATGATAGCTTCTACTTGACTATCAGATTTTACTGACAAAGCTATCCCCAGGGACAATCACATTATACGGCTTTCCTTAGGCTTTCATGGTAAAATTAATCAATATTGTTACTAATCCATTAATTGATATTGAATATAGTTATTATGACTTTTTTTTCCTTTCTTCCTGTTAACATTTTTTAGGCTTGGGTATTTGAAACCATTCCTTCCCTACGAAAGCAGGTAATGGATTACCCAGATTAGGTTTCTTATCCAAGGATGTTTAGGTAGTTAGCTGCAAAGAACAACACAAGAATTAAGAAGGCTGATCTCTTAAACCCTCTGAATAATGCAAGAAGTCTTCTTTCAAGTAAAATAATTTGACATAATGAAAGATATTGAATAGATGTTATATTTGGTGCTACAGATGTTATATCTAATGCACCAGATAGGACATCTATTGTAATAGATTACACGTTCTATGCCAGCTGGTGCAACAGATGGGTAATCTTTTATGATAAATGATTGACATTTTGCATCAGATTACCTATTTGTTGCTTTGGTTCTCTTAACCTGACTCTTAATAGATTAACCATCTACTGTAAATTATGGAACAGATGGGTAATCTAATGCAATATATTATTAATTTAAAGAGACATATAGATCATCTGTTGCATAAGTTGTCTGTGTTAACATGTGACCCAACTGTAAAAATTATTATATTATATAATTTAAATATATCTATCTTTTTTATAGGTTATGCATCCATGGATCGTGCCTACTGAGCAGGAATTGGGGATGAGTTCTTTTATTACTCTAGGTCATGTTGATACTATAGCAGACCCAACAGTGGAGTTAATAAAGAAGGAATTGGCTGGAGCAGCAACATGAGAAGAGCAGTTAGGAAAGGTCAGCCTAGTGTAGAGGTTCTTCATGACCAAACTACTACAATAGATCTGAGTTCTTCTTTTGGGGGTGTTGCTGGTGGAGTTGATAATGGTGGTAGGCATACTGATGCTACTCCCAGTAGTGATGTTGAGCATGTTCATGCTTGAGAAAAAATTTATATGTTTGTAAACAGACCTCTCATAGGTCTTTCTCTCCATTACACAGGTCCCTCTCACCCTTACACTAGTCCTTCTCACCCCTCTTCACCCTCATGTTCTCATTGCAAATATGAAGAGTGAAAGGATAGCCAGGATAAACTCTTTAAAAAAGTAAAAGCTATCACTAAAGCTATTGAGGAATTAAAATCCAAGAGAGATATCATACCATCCAAGAAGATATGGGAGACATACACTCCTACAACGATGGTTAGGAGGAAGAAAAGAGCAATTAGCCAAGTATTCTCTGATGTGTGAGCATACGCTAACATATTTGAGGCTTTTAACTCTAAATAATTGCAAGGTCTTGAGAAAATTTAGTTATTTTTTATTATTTTATGTTTGATTTTGTAGTTTAAGATGATATGATAGAGTATCAACATAAAATGAAACAAATAAGTTAAAATTTGAAGAAATCTAAAGAGAAGTGTGGCTGACGACATTTATGATAAGTCATTAGCCCTGTGATAAACTATCAGGTTGGTTGTAATCAATAGATAGAGAATTGGCCTAAAGTAGAAGTTGTGATGATATTTTGTGATAGGCCATCATAATGGTGATAAGTCATCAGGAATTCCATCAGACTTAGGCAGGATATGAGAATTGGAGCCAAAGTGTGACGACATTTCTGATAAGTTGTCACAGTCCTGATAGGCTGTCAGAAGTTGCTGTCAACCTAAGACTGGACTAGTACAGATTTTGAGAAGACCTGACAACATTCTTGATAAGTCGTCAAGATCCTGATAAGGTATCACCAATAGTCATCGTCTATTTCGAGAAAAAGCTATAACTTTGATTTTGTTTCCTTATCTAGGGTAAACTATTTAAAGCTCTGTTTTAGGGTTTTATAGACATTATTATGATTATTATTATTATTATTCCACAGAAGGTCGACGCTTTGAGTTTTGGACAGCATATTTTGATACTTTCTCTCTTTACTTATTGACTTTAACAACACAACTACTTTTGAGAGATTATTATCAGTATTTTGGGATTTTTCCTTTGTGATCTAATCTGTGATTCACTAGTTATTATTCATCTCTATAATTTTATTTTTCAAATCATTAATTCAATTATGTGTTTCATTCGTTACATCATGAGTGGCTAAACTCCATTAAGCCAAGTTATGGGATCTAGGGTTAGGTCTGGATGAGGTGCTAAGTATTCAAGATTCAAAAGGTGGTAGGGTAGGATTTATTGATAATTCTAAAGTTTTAATTAACATCTGTTGGTTGCAAATAGTAGACACACCTACTTTGATTTTCTTGAGAAAGAAATAAAATATAGTAGGAAGTGAATTATCATTAGGGACTCAGAAATACTTCATTTAATAATCAATGTTGTAACAAGTTTGGTTAACCTGAGATAAATCTGGGCACTAAATAGAAATTCCCTAAGTCCGAGAGGATTAGGGAATTAAATGCTTAAGTAGGTCGAGAGACATTTATGCATAACATCGATAAAGATAGCTTGTTATCCTACCTACTGTGAGAATCTTGAACCACTTTTAGCATCTGTCATGTACCGGAAGCCCTAGTGAACATAATTCTGGTTATTTCATAAACTCTTGATTTACAAACACCGAAAGTAAAGTGACAAACAACAACTTGTTAAACCTAAACCCCTCATTTCAGGAAACATTAAACTATCAGTGGATTAATCGTAAATAACTTGATTTCACACCATATTCTCTGTGGGATTCGACCCCAACCTAGTTGAATTTTATATTGACAATGATCTCTTACACCTATTCTAGAGTGTAATTTGAGCGTTATAAAAAATGCGGTCAAATTACTCTCTTGAATGGATGTAAGTGATCGTTGTCAATATAAAACCCAACTAGGTTGGGTTCGAATCCCACAGGGAATATGGTGTGAACTCAAGTTGTTTGCGATTTCATCCACTAATGGTTTAATGTTTCTTGAAATGGGGGGTTTAGGTTTAACAAGTTGTTGTTTGTCACTTTACTTTTGGTGTGTGTAAATCAAGAGTTTATGAAATAACTAGAATTATGTTCACTAGGGATTTTGGTGCATGATAAATGCTAAAAGTGGTTCAAGATTCTCACGTTGGGTAGGATCACAAGCTATCTTTATCGATGTTATTCTTAAATGTATCTCGACCTACTCAAGCATTTAATTCCCTAATTCTCTCGGACTTAGGGAATTTCTATTTACTGCCCAGATTTTACCTCAGGTTAACCAACCTTTTTACAGTGCTGATTATTAAACTAAGTATTTCTGAGTCCCTGTTGATAATTCACTTCCAAATATATTTGATTTCTTTCTCAAGCAAATTAAAGCAGGTGTGTTTACTGTTTGCAACCAATAGACGTTAATTAAAACTTAAGAATTATCAAGAAATCCTACCACTTTTTGAATCTTGAATACTTAGCACCTCATCAAGACCTAACCCTAGATCTCATAACTCAGGTTAATGGGGTTTATCCACTCATGATGTAACGAACGAAACACATAATTGAATTTAGGATTTGAAAGATAATTTTATAGAGATGAATAATTACTAGTGAATTGTAGATTAGATCACAAAGGAAAAATCCCAAAATACTAATAATAATCTCTAAAAAGTAGTTGTGTTGTTAAAGTCAAAAGGTAAAGAGAGAAAATATCAAAATATGCGTTCCAAAACTCAAAGTGTCGACTTTCTACGGAATAATAATGATAATAATGTTAATAATGTCTAGAAAACCCTAAAACAAAGCTTTAAATAGTTTACCCTAAATAAGGAAACAAAATCAAGGTTACAACTTTTTCTCAAAATAGACGACTATTATTGGTGATGCCTTATCAGGATTCTGATGACTATTCAAGAATGTCGTCAGGTCTTGTCCAAATCTGGACTAGTCCTGTCTTAGGTTGATGGAAACTTCTGATGGCTTATCAAGACTGTGACGACTTATTAGAAAAGTCATCACACTTTTGCTCCAATTCTTATGTCCTGCGTAATTCTAACGGCATTCCTGATGACTTATCACCATTATGACGACGTATCACAAAATGTCATCACAACTTCCACTTTAGGTCAATTATCTATCTACTGATGATGTCTAACCTGATAGATTATCACAGGGCTGATGAGTTATCACAAATGTCGTCAGCCACACTTGTCTTTAGATTTCTTCAAATTTCAACTTCCTTGATTCATTTCATGTTGGTTCTCTATCATATCAGGTTAAACTACAAAATCAAACATAAACTAATCAAAAATAACTAAATTTGTTCAAGATCTTGCAATTATTTAGAGTTAAAAGCCTCAAATGTGTTAGCATATGCTCACACATCAACACCCTCAACTTAAAACAATTGCTTGTCCTAAAGAAACCAAAACATAACTAAGAGAATACAAAGTACAATTTGGCAGCTAACTACTCATATTAGTTCAGAATAATTTCACCATCTTCAAGGTCAGTCAATTTAAAACTCACTGTTGATGTTTTGAAAAACAACCATGCAACTCACAAGCATCAAGATACGGCTAAAATTCTGCAATAACAATCATGTCATACTAAGATCACACTATCTGAACAATTCAATGACTTAGTAACATACCCAATGTACCCTCACAACAAAGAAATCCCTTTTTTACTCATATCAGAATTTACATACATAAACATAGGGATAATCACAAGTGTCACTCTCAGAAGAAAGTTCCAAACACTGCATGTCAAATACCATAGGCTTTCCCTTATAGTCAGTACCCAAATATTCAGGCAGGTTAGTTAGGATGACTTTAGGGCTTTTCTTAGGCTTGTAATGTGGACTAGGGGATGGTATGATATTCATGGATATTTAAAAGTGAATATACCTCCTTGACAATACACTTGACTCTTAGGGTTTCACTTCTCAACCTTCTTTTCTTCGTCTTCTTTTATTAATCACACATGCTCAAGATGGATGCAGTCTTTTCTATCATCATATTATCTTTTTATTATCTTTAACACAACTTTCTCTTTTCTTATTATATTTTTTTCACCGCACCTAACTTTTTTATTTTTTTCTCTTATTCTACCTCTCTTCATGCTCATTTTGCATCACCTCTATAATAGCCATCCTCAACTTAGGCTATTTACCTAAGTCAAGGTACATAGTGTCCAAGGAGGACTTGGGCCAAAATAGGTTCATTGTGAATTAAATGGGAAGGTGAGAGGTTTCACAGAAAGAAACAGGCATATAGGCTCAAATTAGGGATTAAGGGATACTATTCACATTGGGAAGGTCATTTAGGCTTAAAGTGGTTTACAATAAAAAATGGCCTATGATCCTTTGTTAACCCCTATCTTACAACCTAGGTAGGACTAGCAGGGCAAGTTCTAGATTCGACACACAGCAAGAGCTGAGTAAGACCTTACACACACATGGCATACAAGTACATCGCATATCACTACTTATCCGATTCATGTAATTTGTTCAGCAAAAATCATCAAGTCGCTAGACTAATGCCATAAAAAGATTTACTGCAGTCACAGATGAATGTAATTCACAGAGTTATAAACATAGATCAACCGAGAGGTGCTCAAAAGTCACAAAATAAGCTAACTACCTCAAGTTCCTGTATTACTCCTAATTATCTACCAAAAATTATTACCAAAATATCCTACCCTACACACTCAACTTAAAGTTGAAAATAAAATAAACCCAGGGTTTAGGGCATACTTGGAGTGACTTAAGATTGGGGGTCATGGGTTTCTGACCTTGCTACTACATCATCTACTACCTTCTCTCCATTGGGAGATTTTGGCCTTACAGTGGTATGGGATCTTCTAGATGAGGCACCTACAGCCCTAGCTTTCAAAGCCTCCCCCTATCTCTTATTATCTGCTAGGGACTCCATTCTTTCTTTCTTCAAATTCTCTTTTTTAGCCTTCTTTTTTGCCTTTTTTTCACTCTTCTTTCTTTCTCGCTATCAGGATCTTCTCTTTTATCTTTGCCCATTTGCTTCCTCTTCTTCTTCTTCTTCTTCTTTTGCTATGGTGAATCTCTAGTGAGTTCAAGCATTGGAATTTCTTCCTCAGATTCATGCATAGCCGAATCCGTCGGTGCCATAAATTAGTACTGCTGCAATACCCCAATATCTGCCTTTACCTTATTCAAGGATGCTCTGAATTTATCAAGATCAGCCCCTAACATTTATTTTGCCCGTGCATCAAATTAGTTCTCCAAATATGCAACCCGTCCAGGCAAAGTCACAAAAGGCTCAAGGGCAGCCTTGATTCTCTTGTCTACTGCAGCGACAAACAATTTGGCAAAAGCATGTAGCTGTGCCTCACACCATTTGGATTGTTTGGAAACTTTTCTAATATCAATCAGATAAAATTCAAATCCTACTGATGCTGTAGGAGTTGAGGGATTGGGTTCATTCTCAAGTACTGAACCTGTTTGTGCTGAAAAATTTGGCTACGTAGTCTCAGAATCTTGCACTTCCATATTAGGTGTTGAACCAGCATTTGTAACTGGATGGTCTACTTCTACCTTTACACATCTATCAAGTCTCATTCCTAGCTGATTTTTATCATACCGTATGGGATTGTGGATCTTTCAGGCAAGAATGTCATCATCAACCCCAGAAATCTTTGACACATTAGCAGCTCTGCACAACTCTGTGATAAGACAAGGGAAAGGATAAGCAGTGTCGGTTGTTGCCATTCTAATATTCATTTTATCAACAATGATTTCCCCAAAATTAATGGGGAGCTTATGCACCATGCTTGCTACTAGGACAGCTCGGTTGTCACCTAGAATGTTGTCTCCATCAGTGGGCATTAGCCAAATACATACTACACCCCACCAAAATTTTGCCTTTTGTGTCAAAGAGGACTTATATATTCTCTTTTTTGGGTTGGTCACCCATGCTGGTTCCCCTTCAGCTATGATGTTGGACAACCACAGATGTTGATTTTCCTAATTCTTAATTCAAGCATAGACTGATAGTAAAGTGGCCTGAGGAGTGAAGTTGGGGCCATGCAAGAAGCTATTGATGGTTCTGATTGAGATATCAACCTTTACGCCCCTTACCTGAACTCTATCCAACAGAGAATGGTCTGTAACTCTTTCTCCTGACCTACACATATTTTCCAACTGAGCCGTGTAGTTCGCATAAAACTCTTAGACCAGTGGAGGGCAAAATAAGCTTTTCCTTTTTTAATCCATCCCAAGCCGTACTCTTTGAACTTTTATTCCACTTTAGGATACCTATATAGACCTTTGGTCATAATTTTCTTCTCTTCCTGAATTGGCCATTTTGTCCTTCTTCTATTAATTCTGTGGAGTCCAGTAGTGAAGATGCCCTCTGCCTTGGGAATTTTCCATCTAGCATTGTCTAGAACGTCGGAGTTCTTACATTTTATAAGTGTTCCCCAAATTGGAGAATCTTCATCATCTTGTTGTTCTGTGGAAGGGGATTCAGATGCTGTTCCCTCAGACTTAAGCTCCTTAGACTCTTCATGTTCTTTCTTTTCAGATTTATCATGTTTAGACTCATGCTACACATATTCAGAATGTTCAATTGCCTCCTGCTCAGAAGTAATTATTGTTTCAATGTCCTCACTATCCTCTACCTTAACTGGTGGGGTTAGTGGAGGCTGGGTAGGGCTTTGCTTCTTCTTTTTCTTCCTGAGTATAGGTTCTTCCTCTTCATAATTAGACTCCTCATCGATGAGTCTCTGGCATACACTTTTCGATGGTTCCTTCTTTGTAAGCGTGGGGATCTTTTCTTTGGGTACCATTATAGGATTTTTGTAGTAATAGAAAAACCATTAGTCAATCCTCAAGAGCCTAAACACAAACACATTAATCATTTAAGCTTTACATCCTTTGAAAGGGCTCATTAATGCTTCAGGTTCTATGTGTGACGACATTTCTTGATAAGCCGTCATGACTGTGATAGCTTATCACAATTTTCATCAGCCTTAGATAGAACCTAGAAAACTTTATCAACTTCTGATGACATTTCTGATAAGCCATCACAAATGTGATAGCCTATCACAAATGTCGCCACCTCTAAACAGAACTCACTTCATTCTTATTAGAGTTTGACAATATTTTTGATAAGCCATCACAGTTGTGATAAGTTATCATGAATTTCGTCAGCTCTTATCAGAATCCCACTTTTGATTTTAACTCAATTTTTGGTCCTATTATGTCTTAAAATCCACTCGAGTTCTGATTTGTGACCTAAATTTTTAGCCTTAGGCTTGCACAACAAACCCTAGTTTCAAATTTCAGCCCCTTTTTCAGTTGAACTTGGTTCAAGTCTCTTGGGATCTTGGGTTGTCATCAATATATCCCTTACCACTTGAAAAGAAAATTCATTTTTAGAGCATACCTGATGGGTGCCTTCAATGTGAATACACGCACAAGAGGAAGTAGTAAGAAATTCTTGATTTTAATTTAAAACCCACACACAAGGAAATTTGCTTTTTGTTTTACTTGGAAAAATTTTTGAATAAAGAAATAAAATACTCTAAATATTGAAGAAAAATAACTTAAAAGGAAGTGGAAACAAGCGGGAAGGTGGAAAGGTTCATCTGGGCCCGTGTCAAATCTTTATAATTGGCCCAGATTTAGTTGTTAGGTTACTTTTTGATGACATCTTATGATGGCTTGTCACAGGTGTGATGACCTATCACGAATGTTGTTAGCCTTACCAGAACTTTAATTCAAAATTGGCCTCTCTGAGGATAATTCTGATAGCTTATTATAGTTTTAACAGCTTATCATAAATGCCGTCAGGACCTTTTTTGCTAATTTCATCAGTTTTCCACCTTCTACGAACTAAATCCTAACTACAAAAATAAATACTTTACTGGAATATAAAATTTTAGGTTACCTCCCAATAGCGCCTGATTTACTGTCGCGGCATGACTTAGTTATCTTGACTACTCAGACTTCGCCAAGACAACCTATTGATACCTCTTTATAATCTTCATAGAATACATCAATGATTGAGAAAACAACCATCTCTTTTTGTTGAGTCATGGATGAGTGTATCTCAAAGCATGTTTCTTTATCATTTAGCCTGAACTTTAGCTCATTCAGCTCCATGTCTATGATCACAATCCCGATTGAAAGAAATAGTCTACCCAAGATGGTGGGCACTTTAAAGTCCACCTCGCAAACTAGGACTACAAAATTAGCAAGCAGAATAAAATCGAATACCTTTACTAAAACATCGAGTAATATGCCCACAAGCTACTTCACAGACCTATCTGCCATCACCAACCTCATATTTGTTGGGGTAGGATTCCCCAAACCTAGTTTCTTATACACAACAAGTGGCATTAGGTTTATACTGGCTCCCAGATCAATAATGCTTTGGTAAATTTTAGGGAACCAATAGTACACAGAATGGTAAATGCTTTCAGGTCTGCCTTTTTCTGTACTAAAGACCTTGTAAAGATAGCTCCACAATGGAGAAGATTGTTCTCCAGTTCATGGATAACTTTCCATTTCTTGTTCACAAGGTCTTTCATGAACTTTACGTATCCTGGAATTTGCTTAAGTGCCTCAACTAAATACACATTTATTATCAATTGATTGAGCATTGCTAGGAATTTGCAGAATTTTGCATCATCAGCCTTCTTCTTCAATCATTGAGGAAAGGGAGGTGGTGGTCTTGGGATAGTTTTCAACACCACTTCCTCTTCCTTCTCTCTTTTCTTCTTCAAAGCATTAACAGAACTATCCAGCTTCTTGAACTCCACTGGATTTCTTTTTTCAGATTTATCAACAACTGCCTCACCATCTACAGATTTTTCCATAAAAGGGACAGGTAATATCTTACCACTTCTAGTCGTAATTGCCATACATGAGCCATCATTTCATAAATTCTGAACCATATCACTTGATAATATTCCGTTCTTTCTTTGGTTGAATGTAAAAGAAAATTAGCTCGTCTACTACTCAAACTATTTGATGGTAGTCGAGTGTGAGTGCATCAACTAACTAATGGATGTCAGATCGGTCTTCATGGTGGTTACACCAGAGTTGGTGGCCTCAACTCCCTTCAACAATTTGTTCTTCATGTTCTCCATGGATATCTTTCCAGAGTTATTTTCAACAGCTTCCCAATTTTTAGAAGGAACATATAAACCACTCCTGTCATTATTGCTTCTCTAGTTTCCTTGCTCCCTGTCTTTGTAACCAGGCTTGTTATAAATGTTTTGACCTTGATTCCCTTCGCTATTGCCTCGAAAACCCCCCTAATTATTAATATAACTCACCTCTTCTACAGGCTCGACATCCACTCGGTTTTGAGATGTTACAGCTTTCACTTTCTCAGTCTTCCCTGATAATAAGTGCTTGGTGAGCAAGTCTATCTAAGTCTTTAGATGGGCCATGTCTTGATCCTGCTCCTCATTTCTCCTGCATTTTTCAGCAGACATACTAATAGAAATAGTGGGGGTTGCTATCACAGACTCCCTAGTATGCCAAGCCCAACTCTATTTGTTCATCCTATTTAGCATATCTGAGGAATCTTGAAAAGATAGATCAAAAAATGAACAACCTACAGCATTATCTACAATGGTCTTTGTTACAGAGTTGAGGGCCCTATATAAAGTCTCCATCAAGTGTAGGCCCATCATATTATGGTTCGGACACTATGTTAGCTTCTTCTTGAATCTCTCCCAAGTCTCATACTAAGCTTCAGTAGGGAGCTGTGTAAAATTGCTGATTTCATCCCTCAACTGTACCTCTTGGAGGGTGGAAAAAAATATTCTAGGAATGCTTCTTTCAATTGCCTCCAGTGGTTGATGGAATCAGGTATAAGATCATTCAGCCATAGTGTTTCCTCTCCAGATAAGAACAACGGGAACAACCTCCATCGGATAGCGTTCTGGCCTACTCCTGCGTTATCAAAAGATTTGTAAATGGTGACAAAATTCACCTGGTACGGGTTTGGATCATCCGTAGGAAGGCCACCAAACAACCACTTTAGATTGAGGAGTTGGATCATAGTACTCGTAATGTTGAACTTGGCTCCAGGTGCCAATGGTGGAGTAATAATTGCACCCATTGCACCTGCCCCGTCCAAGCCATCATCATTATCATTCAGATCATACTGGACCAGCTGGTACTTCTGTCTTCTTTGGAATGGATGGTTCTGGTTATTATGACGTGGCACTTGTGTAGCTATCTACTCTGCACGCCTTGCGTTACCAGGGTTCAGTAACTCCTCATCCCCCAAATTTTCGTGCATGTTGCCCGACAATTTGTACATTCACTTGAGCTCTAGCTAAGGCTGCTATTCTATCAGCCTCTTATTGTTCTGCCATTCTTCCTATTCGTTACGGTTCCAGATTTAGTGGTAATAATATTTCTATGAAAATTCTGGTGCTTGGCATACACTATACAATCCTACAAATAAACAAAAACAACAAATAAACATAAATCTAGGAAACTTAAATAACAGTCAATTAGTGCATACAAACATCAGCTTACAATCGTATTCCCCGGCAATGGCACCATTTTTGATAACGCTCAAATTACACTCTTAAATAGGTGTAAGTGGTCGTTGTCAATATAAAACCCAACAAGGTTGGGGTCGAATCCTACAGGGAATATGGTGTGAACTCAATTTGTTCGCAATTTAATCCATTGATAGTTTAATGTCTCTTGAAATAGGGGGGTTTAGGTTTAACAAGTTGTTGTTTGTCACTTTACTTTAGGTTTTTCTAAATCAAGAGTTTATGAAATCACCAGAATTATGTTCACTAGGGCTTCCAGTACATGACAGATGCTAAAAATGGTTCAAGATTCTCATGGTGGGTAGGATAATAAGCTATCTTTATCGATGTTATACTTAAATGTCTCTTGACCTACTTAAGTGTTTAATTCCCTAATCCTCTCGAACTCAGGGAATTTCTATTTACTGCCCAGATTTTACCTCAGGTTAACCAACCTTGTTACAGCACTAATTATTAAATGAAGTATTTCTGAGTCCCTGTTGATAATTCACTTCCTACTATATTTGATTTCCTTCTCAAACAAATAAAAGTAGGTGTGTCTACTATTTGCAACCAACAGACGTTAATGGAGTTTAGCCACTCATGATGTAATAAATGAAACACATAATTGAATTCATGATTTGAAAGATAAACTTATAGAGATTAATAATAACTAGTGAATCACAGATTAGATCACAAAGGAAAAATTCCAAAATACTGATAATAATCTCTCAAAAGTAGTTATGTTGTTAAAGTCAAGAAGTGAAGAGAGAAAATATCAAAATATGTTGTCCAAAACATAAGGTGTCGACCTTCTGTGGAATAATAATAATAATCATAATAATGTCTAGAAAACCTTAGAACAAAGCATTAAATAGTTTACCCTAAATAAAGAAACAAAATCAAGGTTACAACTTTTTCTCAAAATAGACGATGACTATTGGTGACGCCTTATCAGGATCGTAATGACTTATCACAAATGCTACCAGGTCTCTTTCAAATCTACACTAGTCTGGTCTTAGGTTGACGGCAACTTCTAATGGCTTATCAGAACTGTGACGACTTATCAGAAATATCATCACACTTTTGCTCCAATTCTCATGTCCTGCCTACATTCCTGATGACTATCACCATTATGATGGTCTATCACACAATATCATCACAACTTCCACATTAGGCCAATTCTCTATCTACTGATGATGACCAACTTGATAGCTTATCACAGGGCTGACAACTTATCACAAATGTTGTTAGCCATACTTGTCTTCAGATTTCTTCAAATTTCAACTTCTTTTCTTTATTTCATGTTGGTTCTCTATAATATCAGCTTAAATTGCAAAATCAAACATAAACTAATCAAAAATAACTAAGTTGCTCATGAACTTGCAATTACTTAGAATTAAAAGTCTCAAATGTGTTAGCATATTCTCACACATCACTCTCCAATCAGAAATCCAAAAAAAATTATAAATCCCCTCTCTCCAAAAGTTGTTGAAGTTTAGGGACCATTCAATAAGGAGGACATATATATGGAACTTGGCGCAAAAGAGAAGAAGAATCTGCGATGGTCCAAACAAGGAGCAAAAGATTACCCTACCCATACCTTTTTTGCCAAAGACTTCTGAAGTATGACAGATATGCATACGCAGTATGTGGACAGGGTAAGTTTACTATTCCTAACCTAGCCTTCTACTACTTGTCGTATATTGCAACATATGTGTATTCTAGTACATCTTGTGGTGGTTCTGTTGCAATATATTACCCATCTCTTGTATAAGTTGCATTAGATAGGTAATCTGTGAATAGATTCAGAGAACTCTTTGCAATAGATGGACCATCCGTAATATCTTTCACTATGTTTTCCTTCATTATAATTAGTAATATATTTTAAAATTGACTTCTTATATCATAGTATATTGAAGAAATTCTCTGCCTCATGAGGGGCAAACAATTATCCTAATCCGGAGCTTATGATGCTGCCGATAGGATAATGGACCTTAACTTATATAGGAATCTCAAGGATAGGTATGATTATCTCAGTAACCTAAAGTCAACTCCCAATGGAGAGGGATTTCATTCATTACTTTCTAGGTTCAAACAGGATGAAAAATGATAAAATATATTAGAGGGGAGAGGCCAAATCCATGCGACAAGAGCTGGACCAAGGCAAAAAGGATTCTTAATGTCATGAATGTGGAAGGCATCCACTATCGGGCTTCTGAGATACTTCTCAGGGAGGAAAAGATAAAGGTTTATGACTACAACCTACCTTCCTTAGACGAGCTCAATTTTTTACCTACATGCAACCACTGTTGTAGTTATTCCCCATATTATTAAGGTAGATGGATCGTTTTCCAATGGAAGTGTTGATGAAACAGCCATGGGATTTTAAAGGTCAAAACAAGGACATGGACCTTACAAAATATAAAATTGCTGCCGCGTGTGGGTCTCACGCTCTTGCACGCATCAAATATTTGTTGATCAACATCGAAATGGTTGAGCCAATGACATTTCTATATGATAGCACTGTGGCAAACATGCAAGAGGTCTGGTCTTATGGGGTACTAACTGGAAGCTTGGAGCCTATGTATAAAGAAGAACCTGTGAAATAACAATTTTTTTTATTTCAAGTCACTTCACTTTACATACTTAAAATTATATTACATACAAACATACATATATGTAGGGGTTTTTTTTGTCTGATGATAGTTGAATTTTTCACAATGCAATAGATTGTCCATCTGTTGTAAAATATATTCTATCTGTTCTGACAAATAATTTATCTGTTGCAATAGGTTGGTCCCCTATTATATTATGCTGATATGGTCTTAACTGTTCAAACAATGGAAAGACCTGTTTGATAATTTCAAACAGATGACCTACATGTTTCAATATATATATCTAAATCTGTTTGATATTTTCCAATAATTACGCTTGAATATCCATGTGCTCAACACCACCAAACTAGTAGTAAAGACAAATATACCATCATGAAAGTTTCAGCAATGAGGCTTGAATATCCATGTGCCCAACCCCACCAAACCAATAGCAATAACGCCAACAATGTAGTATCTTCTTACTTGTTTTTGTTTCTCTTCAAAAGCCTTGACTTTCTTCAACAAACCTCAAATTACACGATTTGATTGTGAAGGGTTTCATTCTTCATACTAATCAAATTAATCACATCCACCCAACTTCTACAAAAAATAAGGCCACAATTACAAAATAATTACAAGTTAATAATTAATTAACTAATTAAATTAAAAAAATATTACCTTTGAAATCTTACAAGTAAAAAACCTACGACCTGGATTTTATTGATTCCAAGAAGTCTTTAATAGAGATTCATGACAACACTTACAATACCAAAAATCTTTGTCACAAAAAATAGTGGAAGATGAGCTCGACATTGTCAAGCTCAGTTGAAAAAAATGAAAAAAAAATTCGCAGAAAAAATACAAATAATTTAAAAATTTTGGATTGATGAAAAAAATGAAGAAGAAAAAAAAGATTTGGGAATTTAGGGTTAAATTTTAAGAAGAATATGAATATATAAGACAATGGGAGAAAAATAACCGTTAGGGGCCAAATCAAATGCCAAATCAGTAAAAATAGGGGTTCAACGAACCTTGGCTGCGTGAATTACACGTGAGCATCCAATAGGGCAAAAAGTGACAAACTGACACATTTGATGCCTATTTTATTTTATGTGCTTAAAATGAACACTTTCTACTTAATGCCTATTTTATTTTAGGTGTTTAAACTGAACACTATCGATGGGTTCTGCCCTTTTTATTTCAAGTCACTTTTACTTTTTTAAATATAGTGGCAATTTTGTATGTCTAATTTTTATAATGGAACAAATTGTCCATCTGTTTTAACAGATATTCTACCTATTCTGACATATACTTTATATGTTGCAATAGGTTGGTCATCTGTTGCATTATGTCGATGTTTTTATCTAAGTCTATCTTTTGCAATAGTTGAAAAACTTGTTTGATAATTTTCAATAAATTACCTACCTGTTGAAACATATGTCTAAATCTGTTTGATATCTTCTAATAGATGTGTCGTCTATTGCAACAGATACATTATCTGTTGCAATATTTTGATCTAGTATTCCATTTTAATTAATAATTTCAAGTCTTAGGAAAAATAAAATTCATAGACAAAATAAAATAAATCGAAGCCTTTGAAAATTAGCTGAAATAAATGAAATGTAAAAAAATTGTTATGGGTACAGATCTCAACAAATACATCAACAATTTAAGTATTGATGCCAAGAATTCCTAAGGAAGGGTGAGGTTATTACTTTGACAGACTTCTAAATATCTACTCAATATGGACAAGTTGTTCTTCAACCGGTGCTATAGAATTCAGCTATGGTCATCGTGGATCTTTATTATTTCTTATTATGGTTTCTTTGTTGTTTGTTCTCTGTATTTTCATAAAAGAGTAGCATATTATCAATGTTGTTCAGCAATAGATTCTATATCCACCTGAAAAACCAGAATTGATCAATGCTAATCACGGAGATACAACAAAATGGAAAAGGATAACTCATTTGTTCTAGATAAACAAAAAGGTCTTCCTCATATTTTAAAGTATACCAAATAAATTATATTTCTATTGCAACAGATGAATCAACTGTTAGTACAAATTTCAACTTTAGGAAGACTTTTATGATAATTTCCATGGATGAACCACCTATTACAATATATGACTCATCTGTTGGAGCAGATAAGTCATTTGCTGGTACAAATAAAAGCGGTACAAAGAGCTGTTTGATTTTCTAAAACAGACGAGACATAAGTTACAATAGATACTATATCTGATGCAATAAGTTAGTTAATTGTTGCAATAGATATATATATATATCTGTTTGATAATTTTCAGCAAATATGTCATGTTAAAACAGATATGTGTTTGTTTGTTAGTTGGAATAGACATATATATTAACCTTCTTCAGCTTGTTCTACTTTTTTTTGGCCATTGTACATTACTCAGTGCAACACACGGACAGAGGAGTTGTAATTTCGCTTATTTGGATGCTTGATAATGCCTTGGAAAGTACTTTCCTTCTTCTCTTAGCCTTAATATCTAATGGGTAGATGGATATAAAATCTTCTTTGATGGAATGACACCCCTCTTAGATATCAATTCCTTTATAGAAGCAGTTAATGCATTAATAACATTAATCACTACATTATGTTTCGCCTTGCAGTCTTGACATTTGCATGCAGAACATTCACCGGGGGAGGCAAAATTTATATAACCAGTATGATCATACTTATAATAGTTTGTTTTAAATACTGTAAGAGGAGTATCAATAGAACCAACAGAAGCACCACTACCACCACCAACAGCTCCATTACCACTAAGACCATCAACTACAACAAGCCTACCCTCCAAAATTATTTTTCTTATAATGGATCTTGCTCCAAATAATTCCATTTTAATTTTGTCAATGACCTTAGGGACCGATAAAGTTTAAACAAACTGTAGTATAAGAATAAATGGCATCTGAAACTCTCGATTGGTCGGAACTAGTGATGGATGCACAGTCTAATACAAATCATTAAATATATTAGAATAATGATTAGATCATTCAAAAAAATCATTAATTAAAACAAAAACTTAATTATAATTATACTTAATGCATCCTTCGGAGGGTTGAAGAGATCAAGAAATTTTAAATTTTTATCAGTTTTGGCCGACAACCATCTCAAGATTCTTGGACATGAAACTTCTTCCTGGTAGTTCACTTGGTGTCTCAAATAAGAAATGGCTTCAAACGCCCAAGCCTATAAAATAACATCAATAAATCAAAACCATTATTGAGTAAAAAAAATAAATTATATCATAATAAAAGAAAGAAACATTTACCATGAAAGCCCATGGAAAGCCATATAAGTTGACTATCTTTGGCGCTAACAGAGTCAAAAAATATTTGACAGTCATTTTAAAGCTTTCATAACCCCAAGGATAGCTGTTATATACCTCATAATCCTCTGAGATCTTTATTAAACCAACGATTATGTTGTTGTTAACATCTCTTGCCCAAAGAATATTATGTACAAACCAAACTAAGCCTAATGATTTTTTGTGCTTCTTTAAACTTTTTTTTACCTTTCAATGCTTCTATGAAATTTTTATTTTTGAAGCTTGGACAAACAATGGACACCAGGTCATCACGATCACACGACTTGACTTTGCCTTTTTTGGGTGTGTGGGGTGCTTTTTTGGGTTAGAATAGGTATAACATGAGAAATAGAAGGAGAATAACATTTTAGTCCATTAACTATGGCAAACTCCTTCTAACCAAAACAAAATAGGCATGCCACAGTAACTTGTCCATACCTCATCCATCTTATCTTTGTTTTTATACATAAACCTACGCTTGAGAAGTTCATATATCATTTTTATTTTGAACCGAGCATTGTTGTCCTCCGGAAAATCAAGATATTTACCATACAAGATGTCCCTGAAATAAGCATCCAATTTTTGTTTTCGAAGTATTTTTCTAAAGGCATCAAAAAATTTTCCCATGGCTGACTTAACCATGAAATCACCCATTGAATCTGTGGTATCATCGCACTGTATTCTCACAGGATAACGATCAATAATTAAGGTTTTGACCACATCTTCGGTGGTAGGGCTATTAGCATTTAGATCATCTTTTTTGAAATATTCCTTCTCCCTGTGTTCATCATATTCTGTTTCTGATTAAGATAACGTTTGTAAGGCATACTTATAGAGTGGTGGATGCAGCCTAGCTGCTTCACTTGTTCTTTTACTTGAATTTGATTCAGTTTATTGTATTTTGGGAGCCATATTATCTAAGAGTAATAGAAACATAAAAAAAATATTATAGTTGATTAATTCATCATTAAAAAGGGATTACAGTAAATTGAACATGCAAAACAATAAAATAACAGCTAAAACAAATCACACGTCTATTGCACCAGGTAGATTATCTATTTCACTAAATAACTAATCTATTGATACGGATGATTAATCTGTTGCAACAATACAAACCATATCACTCATCTTTTAAGATAGATGAATGGCATGTACAACAAATCACATAGTTTTTGCAATATATGAGTAATATGTTGGAACAGCTAAATAACCTATTACAACGTATGAGTAATTTGTTGTAACAATAAAAATCATATCACTCATCTATTGAGAAAGATGAATGGTCTATGAAATAGATCACATATCTATTTCAACATATGAGTAATTTGTTGGAATAGTTAAATAACCTGTAGCAACAACTGGTAACTTGCTTCGATAATACAAAATATATCACTCATCTGTTGAGAAAGATGAATGGTCTGTGCAATAGATCATATATCTATTGCAACATATGAGTGATATATTGGAATGATTAACTAATCTTTAGCAACGGCAGAGTAATCTATTGTACAAATATAAAATATATTACTCATCTTTTGAGAAAGATGAATGGTCTGTGCGATAGATTACACATCTGTTGCAACATATGAGTGATCTGTTGGAAAAATTATCAATGGTTAATATTGTTTAGATTTCTTCCAACAAAAGGTTCGTCTATCATGACAGATGAATGTTCTGTTGGAAAAATCAAGTCCTAGACATATCCTGTTGGAAGAGTTGATAGGATTTTATCCAATAGAAGGTCCATCTGTTGCATCAAATTTTTAATATGATGGTTCCTCCATTACATCAGATGGTTAATCTCTTGTATCAGATTTTTAATCTTATGGTTCCTCTGTTGCATCCGATAGTAAATCTGTTGCATCAGATAGTTAATCTATTGTAACATATGGTTAATCTATTGCATCAGATGGTTAAACTGTTACATCAGATAGTTAAT
This sequence comes from Capsicum annuum, assembly GCF_002878395.1. Taxonomy (NCBI): domain Eukaryota; kingdom Viridiplantae; phylum Streptophyta; class Magnoliopsida; order Solanales; family Solanaceae; genus Capsicum; species Capsicum annuum. The sequence continues at coordinate 124,902,206 of NC_061122.1, read as the reverse complement.
TTATTGCATCATATGCTAAATCTATTGCATTAAATTTTTTATTCAATTGTTCCTCTGTTGTATTAAATGATTAATCGGTTACATCAGATGGTTAATCTATTACATTAGATGGTTAAACTGTTGCATCAGAATTTTAATCTGATAGTTCCTCGATTGCATCAGATGGTTGATCTGTTGGATCATATGCTAAATCTGTTGCATCATATGGTTAATATGTTACACCAAATGGATAATCTATTAGAGAAAAAAAATAGTAGCACAATTTTGTTTAACAGAACAACAACAATATCACCTTTTTTACCAAGAACAAGAACAAATCATCCTAGCAACGGGTGCAACACAAAAAACACAAAAAATGTAATTTTGTTTCTATAAACACAAACAACAAAAATCAAACTTCAAAAAAATGCAAAAAATATCAAAAAAATCATAATTCACTTCGAAAAGAGGAGAGAAGTAATACTAGAAATTAGAGTTTTATTCAGACCACATTTAAAATGAAAGCAACAAATATTGAAATTATTAACCAATACTATAAGAGAATTTTGCTCAAGTTTTTTGTTTTCTTCAAAACTAAAAAAGCCATAATTTTTTACCTGTGAAAGAAGAAAAGGTACGATAAAGAATTCGTAGCTATTGTGGATGGAGAGAAGGATGTCACGTCGATTCACGGTTGACGTTGAAAAGGAACTCGAAGCCCAACTATTTATTGTTGAAGGTTGAAGTCGTTGGGGATTGAAAGGAGAAATTTGAAGAACTGTTGGTTGAGAGAAGCTACCAAGAGAGAGGAGAGAGACGGTTGACGATTTGAATTGAAGAGGGGTGTGGGTTGGGTTGATTTATATTTTTGAAAATATTAGAATATTTTGAAAATAGTAATCAAGTCCACAATTAACTTAATCAAGATTTCTAATTATGTTTGACCCCTTAAGTTGGTCAATAGCACCAGTCCTTTATTCAGGACATAAAAGACACCTTTCCTTCGATTTTCTCAATATACTTGTACTCCTACTAGATGTCGATAGCTTGTGTAATATATTCTATTTTTTAGTCTCAATTTATGTGACATTAATAAAATTTAGATAATCAATAGTCAATTGTATTTTAAAATAATTTAATTTTTTAATTATTGAGATTTGTAATACTTTTTTTTAATTCCAATATAAGTGGCTCTAATATAATTTCTGGAGTCAACAAAATATTTTATTTCTTTATAATTTTTTAAGTTGTAAATTATTGTGATTTATAGTACCTTTTTAATTTTTTTTTTTAAAATATAGAACAAATTATCTTTTTAGATGCTTAAAGATGTCAACTACTATAATTTATAATACTTCTTATGTGATTTTTAAATAATACTTGTTACTCTTCTTGTCCTAATGTTTTGGCTATGGTATTCAATTATATTTTTAACTATCCTAATTTAAGTGGCACTGGTATAATTTTGAGAGTCAAAAAAATATTTTGTATCTTTTAAATTTTTTAAGTTGTTAATTATTATGATCTATAATATTTTTTACATATTTTTTGAAATATATAATAGATTAATTTTTGAATGATATTTTAAGTTGTTAAATAGTCTAATTTATAATATATTTTATATAAATTTCAAATAATATATGTTATTTTTCTTGTCCAAAATTTTGTGGCATTGATAGTCAATTATATTTTAAAAATAATTTATGTTTTTAATTATTGTGAGTTATAATACTTTTTTTTATTCCAATTTTAGTGGCACAATGCTTAGATGACCATAATAATTAATTAGAGGTGGTATTAGCAAAATCACGATTAAAGCACTGAAGTAGACGTGACTTGAATAAATTATAATAATTAATTAAAAGTGATATAATAAAATTATTATTAAACAAATACTTGCACAAGAAAATTAAGTGGATCTCATATAAGACATCAAGTTAATTTAATATTAAATATTATTAATTTTTTAATTCTTAAATAATTTTATACTAATATTTTAATATTAATTGTTAATATCTAAATTACTTATAATAATTAATAAGGGACGAAATAGTAAAATAACGGTTGAAACAACTGAAGCAAACATGTCAAAAATGTTTATTTTATTTTATTATTAAATATTATAATTTTTTAATATCATATGACTTATAATAATTAATTAGAGGTGATACATTAAAATAATTATTGAAACAACTATAAAATAACCCTCAAATAATAATGTAGAATTTTGAGGAGCTTAGTAGTCATTTTGAAAACTATCCTTTTATTAAAAATTATTAATATTATAATACTTAAATGACTTATAATATTTAATTAGGGGTAATATCATTAAAATTACGATTGAAGCAGCTGAAGGAAGCAGCTAGGATGACCTTAAGCTGCTCAACATTCACGCTTTTTGTACCTAAAATAAATGACTTATAATAATTAATTAGAGGTAATACATTAAAATAACAAGTGAAACAGCTAAAAAATAATCATCAAATAATAAGTGGAATTTTAGGAGATTAGTAGTCATTTTAAAAACTATCCTTTTATTAAATATTATTAATATTATAATACTTAAATGACTTATAATAATTAATTAGGGGTGATATAGTAAAATTATGGTTGAAGCAGCTGAAGGAAGTAGCCAGGATAACCTTAAGCTGCTCAACATTCACGCATTTTGTACCTAAAATAAATGACTTATAATAATTAATTAGAGGTGATACTTTAAAATAACAATTGAACCAACTGAAAAAAAAATCATCAAATAATAATAAGTGGAATTTTAGGAGCTTAGTAGTCATTTTGAAAACTATTCTTTTATTAAATATTATTAAAATTATAATACTTAAACGACTTATAATAATATATTAGAGGTGATATAGTAAAATTACGCTTGAAGCAACTAAAGCAGTCAGGACGACTCTAAGCTGCTCAACATTCACGCTTCAAAGATCAATTTTTTTCTCCTCTTCTTCTCCATTCATTTTCATTTTGCAATAATTCTCTGAAAACAAATTCGTATATTCTAACTAACGTAGAAAGAAAAAATAGAAATTCTGGCAAATTGACTAAAAGAAATACGAAGGAAAAATCTTTCTAGCAATGTAGTTAATTAGTACCCATATGTTTTCACTTTGATTTGTTACACTTTGGTGTCCATTTTTTCCAATGAAAATTGTGGAGAAGGCGATGGCAGAGTTGGAAAACAATACAATGAAGAAAAAGATTCAAGAATAAAAATCAATTAAAAAATGGATTTGAATTAACATCCGACGTCTGTTGAAGGAGTTCTTGAGAAAATTGTGGAAGCTTGTGGGATCGAAGATGATCCATGGAGGGGGGGGGGTGAGGTTTTTTTGCGAAAAGAAAAGAAAAGAAAAGGTGTCTTGGGGAAGAAGATCTAGGGGGGAGGTGTTAAAAGAGTTTAAAATTATTTTTTTAAAATCGAAGGTTGTTTTAAAATTTAAAATGCCACATGTAATTATTTATTTGTTGTCTGCCACATCGCCGGAGAGTGTATTACACTCTCCGTATTTGTTTTGCTCAAAAAAAAAAATGTGTCAAAATGACAAAGCTAGATGTTGGTATGGGTGTTTAAAATAAATAACATTCATTTTAGATGTCAAAATAAAAATTCATGTCAAGTTTAAGGGTCTGACAAAGTGTGTGGCCCAGAGTTCAAGATGAAATAACTAAACCATCATAACTAAATCATGTATTACTAGTTGCTACGTTACTATTCTCTGAATGACTCTAATGAGCAACTAAGTGTAAGTGAGAAAAGAAAGGAAAGTGCATTTTTGAGGAGACTGTGTTGTTCTAGCCTTTTAGTTCTCCATCTTGATGATGTTTTGTCCCAATTACGGTCTGAAATTCAGAATGTGTACTATATATCTACCAAATATATATAATCTTGAATAGAATATTAGTTTGACTTGTATAACTTTGTCACTCATTTTGTTTTTACCTGTACTGCATCACTATAATTCAGCTCCTCTCCAGTACATAAATTGTCTAGTTTATCTAGTGTAATACTAATCTATTGATAGCTATCCACTTAAAAATCTAAGGATTAATAATTTATTAAACCAAGAATTCCTTTAAACCATGGTTAAATCAAAGTATCAGGTCTGGCTTAATATCAATTTGGCAAAATTAAGGTAATCTGAGAATGACACTAATTTTTGAGTAAGAGTTGCAAAAAAATTATGTGGAAAATTATTTCTGTTGGAAAAAGATTTTCTTACCATGGAAAAAAAATTTCAAGGTAGAATGATACAACACTTGACAGATCGAGAAAACCAAATCATTCACAGTGCACGACAACAGACGATTGCAAAGATAAAGAAAATCAGTCGAAGAACAATTTTATTTTCTTGAGAAGAAGTGACGACACAAAATTAGATTATTCGTTGCTTTACATTCTTCTTATAGCAGCAACTGCCAATGTATAGTTGCATCTGTCAATGTATAAAAAATGTCTGTCATATGTTTGATAAAATGCCTTAACTAGTTGAAGAACAATTTTATTTCCTCGGGAAGAAGTGACTACAAAAAATCAGGTTATTCGTTTCTTTACACTCTTCTTATAGCTTCAATTGTCAATGTATAGTTGCAGCTATCAATATATGTCTATCATATGTTTGACAAAATCCCTTAACTAGTTAAAGAATAATTTTATTTTCTCAGAAAAAAGTGACGAGACAAAACCAGGTTATCAATTGTCAATGTATAGCTGCATCTGTCAATATATAAAAAGTGTTCATCATATGTTTGATACAATGTCTTAACTAGACCTTTATAGTAAACAAACTATTTTACATAAATTGTGAGCATTTACTAGTATTCTTAAAAGACATAAATGATGCTTAAAGTTATCAAACTACTTCATATAAATTGAATAAAGTTATCAAACTATTTCACATAAATGATGCTTGTAGTTATACCTTGAAGTTGTTGGAGTATGGAATTAACATGCTTTTAAAGTTTCTTAAATCACCAATGAAATATACCTCTGAAATTAACCATTGTTTCTGAAGCAACATAGAACTTGAACTATGTATTTTGATTGTTAGATTCATTCAATTTACTATTTGCTAATGAATGAGTAAGACTTTTTGTACACTATTCTGGATATTTTCCTTAGTTGGTTCACTCCATGTCTCTTTACTGTATATGAATCATATTCTAGCTAGTAGGACTTGATGATGTAATAATGCATAAAAGGCCATCTTAAATAAAAGATCTTGTAAGTACGATGAAATTCTAAGCTAGGCTAAGGCTTAGAAGAAGAGGGAATTTATTGGACAATGCCACAAATTCCTACATATGTATATATATATATATATGTATAAAATATGTTAAAGCTGAAGACATATACAATATAAATAGACAATTAAGTGTTAATCTACTAATATAGCCTGCAAGGATGACATAGTTAGCTCAACAGCTCAACTCACTATGCCTCTCCGCACCTCTTACATTTTCTTTTTAAAAATAATAAATAAATGAAGACTAGCTTAAAACTAGGGCAGAGTTAGTGCTTAGTTTTCCAATTCACCTTATAATTTCCCCAAATATAGTGTGATTCATTATTTGAACTTATTTTATAGTTAATTTTTTAAAATTTCACATTACAATTTTATTTAACTATAGGATTTACTGATTATTCTATTATATATATACTTTGTATTTTAGATTTATAGATATTGGATCTAGTGAGTCTCAAAGTGGATGAAATGTGCCTATAAAATTGAAACACCTAGGCTAGGACCCATGAGAAAAAATTCTTCATTTGATGTCACTGGGCTAGGTACGACTAAGGGCATTAGTCATACCCCTTGGATACGAGTTTTAGACCCCCTCTTGAACCCTAGGCAGTTTGGTAAGGGTTACTTACTATCATAGGTAAGAGTTAGCCTACCCCTATCGTACACAAATGTACAAGTCGTACCCAATATGGTTGTATAAAGAGGTGTCTTGAACTTGAAGTGGACTACTTTTGGTATGAGTGGTGTGTACGATTTAAGGCATAAGTTGTACCCTTCGGATATGACTCAAAGGTGTGTAGTTGTACCCTAACAAGTATAGATGACCTAGGAGAATTCTAGGTTACGACTTAGGGTACCACTCGTACCCTAGGGCATAGTTGACTCAAGTGAGTCGTACCCAATATCGTGGTCATTTTCCATCTTTTAACTAAGGGCCCTATGAACATTTTGTACCCTCAAAACCCTAAATACCCTCACTATATAAGTGTATATGGCCTTCTAAAACACATTTTTAAGTGGATCAAACATCCTAAATACTCCCTTAAGCACATGTTGGAGAATTGGAGGCTAGGATTTCAAGGGTGTTCATCTTGGGGCAAAAGGAGTCAAGTCTTCTTTGGTGAATCATCTTGTTTGAGGCATGTCACTCTCTCCATTTTTAAATAACTCAAAAACCATGTATTTGACACTTGTATTAGTAAGTGTACATGGTGATTATGAAATCAAATGTAAAGGGTTTTTGTTGTCAATGAAGATTAGTGTTTGTTCTTGCTTGAGCTTGTGACTATACATGTTATTGGTGATGGCTTGCATGTGTGGGTACTTATTATATTTAGTCTAACATATGGGTCTTGAATAATCCTAAAAATGATGAATTCCACCATGAATTTGGCTTTGATAAATGTATGCACATGAGGTGTTTGTGAAAGTATCTAAATAAATTGTCTAGTCACATATTAATGGTGTGTTGAACTATGGTATTGGTCTATTGAATATAAATAAGAAAAGATATTTTTTTAATGCATGTGAGTACTTAGTAAATTATTGGTAAAGGCCAAGTTGACCATTTATTTAGTCAAGATGAATGTGAACGCTTGGTAAATGGTTGGTAATAACCTTGTTAATCATATAATGGATTAGTTTATAACTTTGGATGGTATGATGGATCAATGAGTAATAATGGTTGATAAATGATATTTTAATGATATATTTATCCATGACATTAGTGAAGTATTACTATTTTGGTTTGATGGCTAAGAAAGGAGTTCAATTCCCTAAACATGAACTTGTAATTTTGTATGGAACTAAAGTGTGGAATACAAATGCTAATGAAGAATGAATGGGTTAGTAAGGGTCTTGGTGACCACTGATTGAATTTAATGGTGATTTAAAGTAATCCATTGGCCTAATAAATAGTTTACTCAATAAATATTTCCATGAAGACTATGTGGTCCCATATGGTGGTCTTTTTGATAAATGATTCAGGTTCTTAAGTGTTGAAATGAATTGTATGGATGTTAATGCATGAACTAAAAGGGGATAAGATTCCAAATGGCTTGTGTGTCAAGTCCCTCTCCAAATTAAATGACTAGTGGTTCGAGTCTGTAGTCTAATTAAATGGCTTGTGGTTCTAGTCCCTCGCTCAATGAAATAACTAGTGGTTCGAGTCCCTAGTCCAATGAAATAGCTTATGGATTGAGTCCCTCGCCAAATGACTAATGTTTCGAGTCCCTATTCAAATGAAATAGCTTGTGGTTTAAGTTCCTCATCCAGTGAAATAATGAGTGGTTCGAGTCCCTAGATAATAAAGTGGTTTATGGTTTGAGTCCATTGCCTAATAAATTGGTTGAATTGGTTAAATTGGCTGAGTTGATTTAAGTTGGTTTGAGGTTCAGATTCCCTTGACTAATGTAATGGAGATGTTTAAGGTTCTAAAATTGGTAATGTGAAAGGTTGTAAGTTCTTCACTCCATGTCACATGAATGAATGCTTTAAGAATGATTGTTATGACTTCTTCAATGATTTAATATGCTATATAAAAATAAGTATATGTATCTTCATATCTTCCTATACTAATGTAAATGTGATTGCATATGATGGTTGACTTAGATTTAAAAAATGCACTATTCTATCCTTATCCTTGAGTTACATGCTAGCGCTCTAATCGCTAATCATCTCCAGATGCTATGTCCCATCACGACATAGGAACCAGAGCTTCTTCTTGTTGTTGTTGTTCTTCTTCTTCTTCTATTCAGTGATAAAATGTTTGAGAGGAATATGTGTTGACATTGAAGTGGTGAGCTTCCATTCCCCGAAAGGCACAAATTTGATAGTCTTTTACTTTAAGTCATAGGCTCGATTTATTTTGACTTAGTGTTGCCTATTATCGGGGGCATGTCCCGACATGTTTAGACATCAAATTTGTAGAGACTTTTATGGATGACTGTGGACTTGGGTATTTGGGCTAGATTTTTGACATTAATGAAATGTTAGATATTGTCTAAGTATTGTCTATTAGCTTTATTTTTCGCTAATTTGATATATGGTCAGAGTTTATCTGACACTTATGAATTGAATAGATGGCTAGGTGTAACGCTCCATATTTCGGACTAGAATGAAAATCCATCATTCATATGGAAAGATGTTCCAAGAGCCTCGAATTCCATGTAAATTTAGTGTGTTAATCAATTTTGTAGTGTGGAAATCTATTTGAGCATGAATTTAGATCATAGAGGTCCCTTAACTCAAGGACAAGTTAAAAGATTTCCTATCGTTCATGTTTTAGTGAGCGTCAACACTTAGGTCAATTTTAAATGACCATAACTTCTTGTATATATCTAATTAGAGGACCTACTATACATCAAATGAATTATCTTTGAATTATCTTTCCAGCGATACCAGTTTTGCCAATATCCAATATTAGAGCAAAGAGTTATGCCCATTTTACTCTAGCATGTCAGCCTGGAAAACTGACTGACGACACTTTATGATAAGTTATCACAAGTGTGACGACTTATCATAAAATGTCGTCAGCCTTAGGTAGAAATCCACTCCTAGTGACGATATTTTGTGATAATTTATCACAAGTGTGACAAATTATCACAAATGTCGTCAGCCTTAGGCAAAAACCAGCTCCCAAATGACAACATTTGTGACGACTTATCATAAATTTGACGACATTTCAGCCTTGGTCGTCAGCTAAGATTTTTAGCAATTAGAAAGTGATTTCGTAAGAGTATTTTGGTCATTTCCTTCACCTCCCACGACTTATAAACCTCAGGGGACGTAAATTTCTCTTATTTTTCTTTAGTTAAACATCTAAAAAACCCTCTCTTACACTTTCAACCACAAGATTAGGGTTTCTATTAAAATCATCTCCCAAAAGCAAGATTCAAGCCCTTTTTCTAAGATAATCAAGAATTTAGATTCCCAATCCAAGAACTGTCCAGTAAATCATCAAAGTTTCCTATCTAAGGTATGCGTAGTGTTCATCCATGGATCTCTTTCATCTATAGAGATCAAGAATTATGTTTTAAATTATAAATTGTGATTTTTTTTTGTGTTAATGACTATATTCATGTTGATGATGGTTGTTTGGATTCAAGGTTGTATCTTGATGTGTTTTTCATGAAGCATGTGAGTAGATTAGTCGAAACCCATGAATTTTGGATGGATTAAGATTGTCAAATTGATAAGTAGACCTATACCCAAAGTTGTGCATGTAAGGTGTTTGATAAAATGCCAAGAATGATAGAATCCATGTTTTTATGACTTTATAGTACTTAAATGACAAATCCATGTTCTATTCCTTATGTTTCTACATGAATTCCATGTTATTGATATGTGTTATTGTTATGAGTTGTTGTTGTGAAATGGAATGTTCCTGATATTGAGGTATGCAAGTATACCAATGTGATATGTATTCCCTTCCATGTATAAGGTGTTAAAAATCATCTGTAGTATGAAATCCTCTACTTATGGTAGTATGAATTGTGGATGTTATTCCTATGATCAAGAAGTATCATGTGTGTCAGTTTTCTTCCATCGTGTCCTAGGGTACTTGTACCCATAAAATATAGCCGTGTGCCTAAAGCTGAGTCAGCCTTAAGATAATCTCAGTCATGCTATGATCAGTTGAACTCAGTCAGTTACAGAATTCAAAACTCTCAAATAGTTATAGAACTTAAGAAATCTTAGTGATCTAAGTATCGTTATCATTCCAGCTTCAGTTCAGTACTTAGCTCAGATCTCAGTAGCATTCAAGAAATCAGTTCAAAACTTAGTATCATTCAGTCAGATAATAGATTCAATAGTATTTCGTCAGATAACAGAACTAAGTGAACCCAGTCAGCTTAATCAAGTAAGAAACTCAGCAACAACTTTAGTTCAGTTCAAGTACAAGTTCTAAGAATCAGTTTAGAGTCTTTCAGTTTGGAGTAGGAGCTAGCACCGTACGAGTGCAGGGATGGTGGCTCTCCTTCAAAGAGGCAGAGTGATTAGGAGCAATCCCTAAACTTCAGAACTGCGTAGCCAGCGTAGGATATATGAGTCACCCATCATAAAAAGGCTTGTCACCTATCAGAGAGGCTTGACTATTATACTGCCTTAGGTTTGACTTCCTACTAGGGTCACCTATCAGATAGACATGACCAGAGAGGTCTTTACCTGTGGCATAGTATTGAAACCCTTCCAGCTGGGTTATAGGTTGGACCCTACAAGTTCAGATTTAGGGCATGTCGGTTAAGTAAGCACTCCTACGGTTACAGTGTTAGTATCAGTCTTCAGAGTAAAACTCAAAAATTAGGACTATCAGATATAGTCATAAATCTCAGTAAGGAACTCAGATAGTTCCACAGATTTATAGACCGCCCGCTAGATAGGCTTGGTCTAACATAAAGTTATTCAGTATTAGTACTAACAGAGGTCACCCATTAGATAGGCTTGATCTCGGTCTCAGATTTAGTTGAGTATTTTAAATATTAGTCCCAAAGATCACCCGTTAGTTAGGCCTGATCTCAAGCTTAGTCACTTTTAATCATTCTTAGAAGATTTAGATGGTAAGATACAGTATCTCAGTATCTGTTACATTAGTTAGCTTGATCATCATAGACATATCAGTTATATCAGTCGTCATAGCTTACGTTATCAGTATTCAGCTCAGGACTGTTAGACATAGTCAATCAGACAAGTTCTTCATAATTTGAACTGTCAGGCATAGTCGTTTATCTATTTTGTATCTCAGTATAGGTAAACTCATGTTTTCAATATTCAAACTCAGTAGTTAGTATCATCACGAGGTCAGTTTCAGTTACTTATGCATGTATGTATTCTTACGTTAATATTAGTCCGCATTGTTCATACATATAAACCCCTTTTCATTTAGCCTACCTCACTCGTATACTCAGTACATTCAGACGTACTGACATATTTGCACTATGGTGCTTTCTCTATGTTACACCATAGGTTCAGAGGCACGAGTTCTAGAGTAGCAGTAGCATTACAGATTTTAGCAGTCAGTGTTAGTAGTGAGTCCTCATTCTCTAAGGACATGATTACCACTTTATTACTTCAGTATTTCAGTTTGAATTTTATTAGTCGGGAGTTAGTTGGAGACATATTCCTTCCACTCCCTACTTTAGACAGTTAGAGGCTTTCAGTCTAGATTACAGTCCAGATTCAGACTTCAGTATTTTGGTATTATGATACCACTTTATTCAGACATTGTAATTATTTAGATTATGTTTGGTATTGAACCTTATGTCCTTTCAGTTCATATTTTTATATTTATATTCATATATTATGCAGTGTATAGGTACAGATATCAGCTTGTGGTCCCTCGGGGTCATGAGCACCGTGTAGCATTCCGATTTAGAAAATTGGGGTGTTACAAACTTTGTATCAAACACTAAGGTTCAATAGTGTACTAGGAAGTTTGAGAGCCACATCTAGTTGAGTGTTGTACATGGGTATGCTGCGTGCCATATTTATGTACAGGAGGCTATAAGATGTTTTAGGAATAGTTTCCCTTCTTTGATGCCTTAGATCGTGCGATAGAAGGATTTTCTAAAAAAAATTATGTGGATTCTCATCATGTTCCATTCATGTCAGCTTTACCTTACTCTTAAGGTAGCAGAAGTAGTGAAACCCAAAGTCTTACAGATAGAGCTTTCTCAGGCAGTCCTCGTAGATACTTTTAGGATAGTATTAGCAGTGAGCTTTATACTTTCAGGTGCAGTCTTTTAGGATGAGTTATCATTTAGGTACATTATTGTACCACAGATCCCAGAGTAGAATGATTGTAGTTCAGTTTAGAATTTGGTGAAGTGTTCCCAGACTTATGATGATAACTTGAGGCTAAGGTAGAAAGTTTAGTTGAAAGAATGCCGAAGCAGTGCTTCAGCTAAGCTTAAGTTCTCAACATGAGTTAGTCAGTAAAGCCAGCAGTTTAGTTTAGCAGTCAGACAATCAGATTCGTATAGTTTCTTTTGACATCTTTCCATCTAGTCATACTGTCAGAAATCTCAGTAAGGTAACTATTCCAAGATAGAGTACCTTAGTAGTTGCGAGTATAACTCAGTTTGCATCATGCATTAGTTTTATCTCTCCAATGTTTAGTTATGATCCAGTTCATAGATGCCCTGTGCATCGCCCCAGTGTATCAGTAAAGTAAGCCTTCTTAGAGGGACATAGAGTCCTAAAGGGGAGATACCCCATAATTTCTCCATGATTCATGTCTTTCAACCTATTCAATTGCATGTCCAAATTTTTCTCACAAAATTAGTATCAGTTATCAGTACATATTCATTCAAGCATTTAAGAGTCAGTTCATTCAAGTATTCATGCATTAGATATGCATGCTTAGTAGTAGAAGCTCAGCTTATTAGTGTATCCAGTTATGCATTCATGAGAACTGCTCAGTCATGTATTTCATGCATCAGGTATGCATTCTTAGTATAAGAATTTTGTCAAATAGTCATGCATCAGATATGCATGTCTGGTATGAATTTTCACCATGTCACTAATTCTATCCATATAGTCATGTTTCAAAAATTCATGTCCTTTAATTAAGTTCAATCTATCAGTATTCTCAGTCTATCAAGATTCATTCGGGGATGAATGATTACAATGGGGAGATAATGTAACGCCCCACATTTTGGACTAGAATGAAAATCCGTCATTCATATGAGTAGATGTTCCAAGAGCCTCAAATCCCATGTAAATTTAGTTTGTTAATCAATTATGTAGTGTGTGAATCTATTTGAGCATGAATTTAGATCATAGAAGTCCCCTAACTCAAGGACAAGTTGAAAGCTTTCCTATCGTTCAAGTTTTAGTGAGCGTCAAAACTTAGGTCAACTTCAATTGACTATAAATCCTTATATATATATATATCTAATTATAGGACCTACTTTATATCAAATGAAATATATTTGAATTATCCTTCCAATGATACCAATTTCGCCCAAATCTGATATCGAAGCAAAGAGTTATGCTCATTTTACTCTAGTATGTCAGCCTGGAAAAGTGACTGATGACACGTTGTGATAAGTTATTACAAGTGTGATGACTTATCACAAATGTCGTCATCCATAGGTATAAACCAGCTCCCAAGTGATGACATTTGTGATGACTTATCATAAATCTTATGACATTTCAGCCTTGGTTGTCAGCTAAGAATTTCTGCAATTGGGAAGTGGTTTTGTAAGGATATTTTGGTCTTTTCCTTCACCTCCCACGACTTATAAACTTCAAGGTAACTTTCTCTTATTTTTATTTAGTTAAACATCTCAAAAACCCTCTCTTACACTTTTAAAGATAAACTTAGGATTTCTATTAAAATCATCTCCCAAAAGCAAAATTCAAGCCCTTTTATCCAAGATAATCAAGAATTTAGATTCCCAATCCAAGAACTCCACAGCAAATCATCAAAAGTTTTCTATCTAAAGTATGCATAGTATTCATACATGTATTCCTTTCATCCATGGAGCTCATGAATCATATTTTAAATTATAAATTATGATTTCCTTGTTGTGTTATGACTATATTCATGTTGATGATTGTTGTTTGGATTCAATGTTGTATCTTGATGTGTTTTTCATGAAGCATATGAGCAGGTTAGTTGAAACCCCTGAATTTTAGATGGATTAAGATTTTCAAATTAATAATTACACATATTCCCAAAGTTGTGCATGTAAGGTGTTTGATAAAATGCTAAGAATGATATAATCCATGTTTTTATGACTTAATAGTTCTTAAATGACAAGTCCATGTTCTATTCTTTATGATTCCATATGAATTCCATGTTATTGATACATGTTGTTGTTATAAGTTGTTGTTGTGATATGGAATTTCCATGATATTGAGGTATGCAAGTATACCCATGTTATATGTATTCCCTTTCATGTATAAGGTATTGAGAACCATGTGTAGTATGAAATCCCCTATTTATGGTATTATGAATTGTGGATGTTATTCCTATGATCAAGAAGTATCATGTGCGCTAGTTTGGTTCCATCGAGTCCTGGGTGTACTTGTACCTAAAAAATATAGTTGTATGCCTAAAGACGTGCCAGTCTCAAGATAATCTCAATCATGCTATGATCAGTAGAACACAGTCAGTTATAGAATTCAGAACTCTTATTTAGTTATAGAACTTAAGAAATCTCAGTAATCTAAGTATCATTATCATTCCAGCTTTAGTTCAGTACTTAGCTTAGATCTCAGTAGCATTCAATAAATCAATTCAAAACTTAGCATCATTCTGTTAGATAATAGATTCAGTAGTATTTCCTCAGATAATGGAACAAAGTGAACTCAGTAGCTCAGTCAAGTAAGAAACTCAGTAACAGCTTCAGTTCAGTTCAAATACAAGTTCTAAGAATCAATTTAGAGTCTTTTAGTTGGGAGTAAGAGCTAGCACCGAGTGAGTGCAAGGATGGCAGCTCTCTGATAGAGAGGTAGAGTCGTTAGGAGCCATCCCTGAAATCCAGAACTGTATAGCCAGTGCAAGATGTAGGAGTTACCCATCAAAAAAAGTCTTATCACCCGTCAGAGAGGCTTGACTATTATACTGCCTTAGGCTTGACTTCCTACGAAGGTCACCCATTAGATAGGCATAACCAGAGAGGTCTTTACCCGTGGCATAGTATTGACACCCTTCCAGATGAGGTTACAGGTTAGACCCCACCAGTTTAGATTTGGGGCATGTCCGTGATGTAAGTAGTCCTAGAGTTAAAGTTTCAGTATCAGCCTTTATGGTAAAACTCAGAAATCAGGACTGTCAGATACAGTCATTAATCTCAGTAAAGAACTTAGATAGTTCCACAGATTCATAAACCACCCGCTAGATAGGCTTGGTCTAATATAAATTTATTCAGTATCAGTACTAACAGAGGTCAACCATCAGATAGGCTTGATCTCAGTCTCAGATTTAGTTGAGTATTCTCAATATCAGTTCTATAGATCACCCGTTAGTTAGGCCTGATTTCAAGCTTAGTCACTTTTAATCATTATTAGAAGATTTATATTGTAAGATACAGTCGCTTAGTATTAGTTACATTGATTAGGACGATCATCATAGACATATCAGTTATATCAGTTGTCATTGCTTACGTTATCAATATTTAGTTTAGGACTGTTAGTCACAGTCCATCAGACCAGTTATTCATAATTTGAACTGTCAGTCATAATCATTTATCTATTTAGTATCTTAGTATCAGTAAACTCATCTTGTCAGTATTCAAACTCAGTAGTTAGTATCATCACAAGCTCAATTTCAGTTACTTATGCATGTATGTATTCTCACATTCATATTAATCTACATTGTTCATGCATATAAACCCCTTTGCATTTACCCTACCTCACTCGTATACTCAGTACATTCAGACGTACTGACGTATTTGCTCTATGGTGCTTTCTCTTATGTTACACCATAGGTTCAGAGGCACGAGTTTCAAAGTAGTAGTAGCATTACAGATTTTAGCAGTCAGAGTTAGTAGTGAGTCCTCATTCTCTGAGGACATGAATACTACTTTATTACTTCAGTATTTTAGTTTGGCTTTCAGTAGTCGAGATTTAGTTGGAGACATGTTCCTTCCACTTTCTACTTCAGATAGTTTGAGGCTTTCAGACTAGATTACAGACTAGATTCAAACTTTCGTATTTCGGTTTTGTTTTGGTATTATGATACCACTTTATTCAGACATTGTTATTATTCAGATTATGTTCAGTATTGAATCTTATGACTTTTTAGTTCATGTTTCCACATTTATATTCATATAATATGCAGTGTACAGGTACAAATATCAGTCATGGGTTAGCTTGTGGTCCCTCGGGGTCATGATCACCTTGTAATATTTCGATTCAAAAAATTAGGGCATTACACTAGGCTGGGTTGACAGAGCAATCTTTGATCCAAATTGGACTTGAGATACCCACTTTACATGCCTGGTTGAAATGACTAGTGGTTCTAGTCCCCATTCTAATGAAATAGATTATGGTTCGCGTCCCTCATATGATAAAATGACTAGTGGTTTGTGTTCATAGTCTAATTAAATGGCTTGTAGGTTGAGTCCCTTGCCCAATGAAAGGACTAGTGGTTCGAGTCCCTAGTTCAATAAAGCGGCTTGTGGTTGGAGTCACTTGCCTAATAAATTGGTTGAATTGGTTGAGTTGGTTTGAGTTTGTTTGGGGTTCGAATTCCCTTGACTAATGTAATGGAGAAGTTTAAGGTTCTAAAATTGGTAAGGTGGAAGGTTGAAAGTTCTTCACTCTATTCTTCATGAATGAATGCTTTAAGAATGATTGCTACGACTTCGTTCATGATTTGACATGCTATATAAATATAAGTATATGTATCTTCATATCTGCCTATACTAATGTAATTTTGATTGCATATGATGATTGACTTGGATTGAACAAATGCACTATTTTATCCTTATTCTTAAGTTGCATGCTAGTGCTCCAACCGCTAACCGTTTATGGACGCTATGTCCCCATGTGATATAGGGATCGAATCTTCTTCTTATTATTATATGCCATGACCAAGTGTTCGGGAAGATCATATGTTGATATTGAAGTGGTGAGCATCCATTCCCCGAAAGGCATATATTTCATAGTCTTTTACTTTAAGTCATAGACTTGATTTATTTTGACTTAGTGTTGGAAATTGTCCAGGGCTTGTCCCGATATGTTTGGACATCTAATTCGTAAAAGCTTTTATGGATGAATGTGGACTTGGGTATTTTGGTTAGATTTTTGACATTAAAAATATGTTAGATATTGTCTAAGTATTTGCTACAAGATTTATTTTCCACTTCTTTGATATTTTGTCAGAGTTTATCTGACACTTACAAATTAAATAGATAGTTAAGTTGGGTTGACGGAGCGATCTTTGGTCTAAGTTTGGTTTGAGATGCCCATACAAAATGGCCTGATTTTGGACTGTGTCAAGTTGGTATCAGATCTTAGGTTCATGG
This sequence comes from Capsicum annuum, assembly GCF_002878395.1. Taxonomy (NCBI): domain Eukaryota; kingdom Viridiplantae; phylum Streptophyta; class Magnoliopsida; order Solanales; family Solanaceae; genus Capsicum; species Capsicum annuum. Next base: position 124,884,988 of record NC_061122.1, on the reverse strand, counting down.
TCATTTGGAAGTCCACAAAGTCGTGTCAAGTAGAGTCTTTTATGGGTGTGAAGCATGCCACATTTATAAGATAGGGACTATAAGATATTTAGGAGTGTTTCCATTTCTTGTGCTTGAATCTCAAGCTATATAAAGTCTAAGGTTTTAGATTTATTTGATTCCTACTTGCTCATCATTCAGATCATGTATCCAAAGAGATATGATGTTCAAGAAAGCTCTTCTATCTCGATTGAGGGTAATATGGACAAACCTCATCCACTTTTTGAGATTCCAATCTAACAAAGGGTCGTGACATCTGACTGTCCTCGAGCGGTTCCACATATTCCCAGTAACCCTACTTTTGGGGTGACACTTCTCTTCAGTCGCCTTAAAATACTGGGTTCTATTGGTCCATTACTCTATTGACTTAGGTTAGTGAAAAGTGGTCTAAGAGAAAGTATTGGTGGGTCCTAACTTTCTTTTCACGGCTATTGATCCTTACCAAAACCTGTTGGGAGGTGGGAGTTTTTAAAATGGAAATACTTCTAGGGCACAAGGTACCTAACTTCAGCTCAGTAGGGCCCAATCTGCACCCACCTATCCTTCTTTATAATTTTATGATCAGTCACACCGTGGTGGTTGCGAGGAAGGAATGAATCAGTGTTTTAAATATGGTCAATTAGGACACATGCAATGGGAGTGTCCCATAATGATTGCCACTGGGAAAAGCGTATCGATTTCTATTTCTCTAGATCTTGCACCAAGGGGTGCCACTTTTAGCTCTGACATTGGTGGGGACAGTCTCAATGATCTTACTATCCCTTGGATCCCAAGGCACCTTCGAATGCTGAAGTGGGTACGTTGAAGCTTTATTCTCATGATGTGTTTTGTTTACTTATTCCAAGGTTTACTCTTTCTTATGTTCCCCCATTTGTGGCTGTGCACGTTGATTTTGGTCTCGGGAGTCTATAATTTATTTTTCTATTTCTACCCCGATAGGAGACTCGGTCTTTGTTAAAATAGTCTTTAAGGGATGTGTGGTATCTGTTAGTGGTAGAAAAACTCTTGTAGACTTGATAGAGTTGGACGTGGTTGATTTTGATATCATTCTGGGGATGGATCAGTTGCACTTGTGCTATGCTTTCTTAGATTTATTGGACCCGTAGGGTCATGTTTAAATTCTCTAATGAGACGGCCATTGTATAGAAAGGTGGTTTTGTAATGCCTAAGGAAAGGTTCATTTCATATTATAAAGCCCAATGGTTGATCTCAAAGGGGTGTTTGTATCATTTGGTTCCTCTGGTTAATGAGTTTCCCGAGGTGTTTTACCTGATGATCCTTATGATATCCCTCCCGATAAGGAAATTGAGTGTGTAATTGGTATTGTATTGAATGTTTGTCAAAATTCTGTTCCTTCTTGATAGAATGGTTTTTTTAGGTTAGAAGAGCCTAAGGAGCAATAAATGGGTCGCTCAGATGAGGGTTTTATTTGCTCTAGTAATTCTCTTCTACCTGGGTTATGAGGTCACTCTACAAGAGTTGTGTTCATTTTATTAGCACTTACGCCTTGGGTTTGTATTTTGCATAGGTATTGTTACCTAGATATGAGTCTTGACCTTGCACTGTGTTACGTGTGGTGCATGCGATGGTGTATCTTTCAGTGTCTAGTCCTAAGGTATCCTCCCACGGTATATGTGTCAGGATGAGTCTTATTTGTGTCCTAGGTGGTTTCTATGAAGTACTTGGATCCTATAGTGTCGACTCTTTTGGGGGTCTTGCCTTGAGTGGCATAAGTGGTTCCTATGCTTTATTTCCTTGATTGCCCTTTTTGGGTTAGGATGGCAATGGCTTGGGGAGCATGGTGATGCTTTGAAGCAAGGATTGTAGGAGTCCCTATGTAGGGGCAGTTCCACAGTGACTTCTAGAACTAAAAGTTTTGGGGAGGAGAGGTAAAGTTATTATCATGAGAAATGATTAGGAAATCAGTAGATGGTGAAAATCTTTGTGAAAATGATAGGGAATGCTAGATCTTAATTAGGATAGATCACACCGTGGGCATGTATGTGGTAAGCTTGAATGTTGTGGTGGGTAGATATACCTATAATTGTGTTGGGTACTTAAGAGGTTTGGGAAGGCATGTTTATGAATGATTTTTATGGCATAATTGTGTTATACTTTTGGGTTTTCAATTATATGTTGTTGTTTTGGCTTCTATAGTTTTCCCATGTCATCTACTTGTGGTTTTCATATCCTAATGGTTAAAGAGAAAGAGTAGTGTTTCAGGATGGATATAAGGAATAGATCTCGGTGGCTGAAGTTAACTCCTTTTCGTTTTAGATAGGCTTGAATATAGAATAAGTGTATGTATAGATTCAGGCTCCTATAGTGATATGTCTCCAGGAAGCTTTAAGTCGAATCGGAATTGCTCTCTAGCATTGGCATGGATAACAAGTCGGAAACTGAACTGTTAGGTCTAACAAATCAAAACTACTTGGAGCATCTATTGAAAAGCTCTAACGAGGAAAATAAGTGGAAATGCAAAAAATGACTTGAAGGGTCATTATAATATCCACCACTAAAAAGACTTTCATCTGCAAAATTAAAGGATTAGGATGTACCTAAAGCCTCAAATAGGTGAGGATACTGGGTTCCCATCTCGCTCTCGATGTCCCAAGTAGCTTCCTCTGCTAGGCAGTGCCTCCACTGAACCTTACTAATAGAAATCTCCCTAGTGCTGAACTATCTTTCATCACTAGCAAAAAATAAGCACAAGCTCCTCCACAAAAATCAACTGCTCATATAACTGGTTTGAGTCCCACCTAAGCACATGATATGGATAAGGAATGTATCCCCGCAACATGGAAGCATGGAAAACTAGATGGATAGCAGCGAAATTTGAGGGTAGGATAACTCATAAGCCACCTCACAAATGGTGTGTAGAATCTCAAATCGTCCAATATATCTAGGGCTAAGCTTGCCTTTCCTCCATAACCTTATCGCACCCTTTATGGGCGACACATGAGAGAATACCCAATCACCAACTCCTGATATCAAGGAACGAAGCCTACGGTCTATATAAGCCTTCTACCTACTCCGAGTTACCCTCAACCTGTCCTGAATTACTCTAACTATATCTATTGACTCTGAAGCAAGTCGGTACCACGAGGTCTAATCATGGAAGTCTCAAATGATCCAATCAGGGAATGTCATCGCCTACCATACAAAGCCTGAAAAGGCGCCATCTCAATACTCAATGGTAACTATTATTATGTGTGAACTCTACCAAGGATAAGTTCTGCTCCCACGAACCTCTAAATTCCATAACATAGACTCAAAGCATATCCTCAAGAACGTGAATAGTCTGCTCCGACTGTCCATCGGTCTGAGGATGGAAAGGTGTATTAAGATCTACTGAGTGCCAAATTCTTTTTGAAAATATCTCCAAAAGCTAAAAGTGAACACTGAGCCTCGATTCAAAATGATAGATATAGGCATACCATGCAAATGGACTATTTCACGCATGTATATACAAGCTAATCTCTTAGTACTCAAGGACATCTAAATAGAAATTAAATATGAAAACTTGGTCAACTGATCCACAATGACCAAAATACCATCAGAACCATCAAAGGTACAAGGAAAACCACTTACAAAGTCCATGGTAATTTGCTCCCACTTCCACCCGGGAAGTGGCAATCTCTAAAACTACCTAGTCCCTGATGCTCATTCTTCATGTGATAACAACATAGGCAATGATATACAAAGTCCCCCATCTATCTCTTCATGCCACTCCATCAATAATCCTATCTTAAATCTCTATACATCTTGGTTGTACCCGGGTGAATAGAATACCTAGAATTATGAGCCTCATGCAAAATAAACTGAATCAATTCATCAATCCTCGAAACACAAATATGACTATCAAACCTCAAGACACCCTTAGAATCTATGGTTTCCCAATTGAACTCACCACTCAACATCTAATCATGGTGGATGCAAAGTCTCTTATCCTCAAACTACCAATCAGTAATTTTGTCAAATAGGAAGGATCTCTCCTCAACACTAGCAAGAATCCTACTAGAGTCTGGAATATCAAGTCACACTATCAAGTTGACTAAGGACTGAATGTCCTATGGCAATTACCTCTAAGAAACTTAAATACAAGACAAGATTCCCATACTCACTACCTTTCGGCTCAAGCCGTATGCTACTATATTCACCTTACTTGGATGATACAAGATAGAGATATCATAATCCAAAAGCAACTCCATCCATCTATGCTGCTAGAATTTAGCTCCATGTGGGTCATACGCTGTTGAAGACTATGATAAACTACAAAAATCTTGCAATGCACGCCATAAATATAATGCTTCTAAAACTTAAGCACGAAACCTATCACCGTTAACTCCAAATCATAAGTGGGGTAGTTCTGTTCATGCACCTGTAAGTAATAACACAAGCTTGCTGCATTAAAACACATCCCAAACCAGCACAATAAGCATCACAATACATGGTGAATCCCTCAAACTCAATAGGAAGAGCCAAAATAACAACCGTAGTAAGCAATACCTTACACTTCCCAAAGCTCGACTCTTACACCTCGAACCATTAAAAAGGAACTTCCTTTCAAGTCAATTAGGTCATAGGGACTGAAATAGTAGCAAAACCCTCAACGAATCATCGACAACAACCAACCAAGCCGATAAAGCTAAGAACCTCTGTCACAGATATAAGTTTGGACCAATCACGAATAGCCTAAATCATCATCGAGTCAACCATAATCCCTTCCTTAGGCACCAAATGCCTAAGGAATGTCACTGACTCTAGCTAAAACTCACACTTAGAGAATTTGGCGAAAAGTAAATAATCTCTCAATGTTTGGAGCACAATCCTCAAATAGTGCACATTGTCTTCTCTACTCCTTGAATACACATGAATGTCGTCGATGGACACAATTATGAAAGAATCCAAATAAAGCCTGAACACTCGGTTCATCAAATGCTTAAATGTGGCTGGGGCATTAGTCAACCCACAAGACATCACTAGGAAGTCATAATGGCCATAATGGGTCCTAAAGGATGTCTTCAGTATATTCTCATCCCAAATCCTCAATTGATTGTAACCAGGCCTTAAATATACTTAGAAAACACCGTTGCATCCTGAACATGGTTAAATAAGTCATTTATGCAAGCTATAAAATAATGGTTTTTCATCATTACCTTATTAAACTTGCTATAATCAATATACATATGCATAAATCCATCTTTATTTTTCATAAACAACACAAAATCTATCAAAAGAGACACACTCAATCTAAAGAAACCCTTGCCAAAAAATCCCGAACCTGAGAGTTCAGCTCCTTATGCTGGACAGGAGCTATAGAAATAGGTCAAGTTCTAGACTCATGATCAATAACAAACTCAATATCATAGGTAGGAGGTATGCCAGGTAGAACAGTAGGGAAAACATCAAGAAACTCATAGACTACGTGAATAGAGTCAAGCGATGGACTCTCTATACTAACATCATAAATATAAGTGAGATAAGACTTATAACCCCTCGAAATAATTCTCCTAGAACATATGTAAGAAATAATCCCCATTGGCTCGTAGTTAATATCTCCCTATCACATGATAGGGGGTATGTCGGGCATAGCTAAGGTAATGGTCTTAGCAAAATAATCCATGATCGCATGATAGTAAGATAACTGATCCATGTCTAATATAATAAGATCATCATGAATATCAACATCTCTAAAAGTCACAATATATTGTTTGACAACCCGATGCACTACTAAAGAATTACCCATGGAAGTAGATACACGTAATGGTATCGATAATGAATCCCAAGATAACTCCACTCGTAGATCAAAATAAGCAAGCATATAAGAATAAATGGATCTTGGATCAAATAAAGAAAAGTCTGACTGACAGTACACTAAATCATACCTGTAATAATAAATTTTGTAGACTCAGCCTCATTGCTAGAAGGCACTGTATACAACTGAACATGCGCACCACCTGTCTGGGATCTTGGCCAATATCCTGTCCTACCTTCCTGAGAACCTCTACAAATACTCTGGGGACCACTGTATGACTATGTATACCACCTTTAGCTTTGGTTTGAACTTGTCTAATATAAGGAACACTCTGAGTTATAATAATAATCACCCTGCGACTAGGGCACTCTCATGGATAGTGACGAAAAGCTCCATAACCATAATAAGTGTCATGATCTGTATCAGAACCAAAAGATCTTCCTGACCCAGAATAGCTACCTCAACTAGAATAACAAGTAGATAAACTACTCAAAGAACAATCGCTACCTTGACCAAGGTGATCAGTAACACAAGACTGGCCTCCATTAGTAATCTAGAGTACTGCTTGAATTAGTATACTAGGCTGACTCTAAGGATTGTACGACTGATATGGAAGGTATTTACCCTAAGAACTGCTACCTCTAAATTGGGAGCTACCACAGCTCCCACTAAAACTGCCCTGTTATCGAGGCCTCTTATTGCTACCCTGTTGGGACTCCCAATGCATCTCCTCCATTACCTAAGAAAGATTAGAAACCTTAGGAAAACACCTATCCACAATAGCCAAAATTTAAGTAGACATCTAAAGAGAAAGTATCAATCCTCGAACAAAACAACAAACCCTCTCATACTCAGTATTCAAAATAGAAGTAGCATGCCTACATAACTCATGAAGATGAGCCTCATATCCCTACTCCAATATCTAAAACTGAGCCCTCTAATGATCCCTAAGGTTGAAAGGAATGTACTTATCCAATAATATTTCATAAAATTGAGCCCCTATCAAAGGAGAAAATCCAGTAGGATTAGAATTAAGGTGAACCCTCTACCAATGTCGAGCTAATATGTTTAACTGAAAAGTAGTGTAGTCCATACCACCAGTCTCAACTAGGCATAAATTATAGAGCCTATTCTCACAAGCAATCATAAACTCATATGCATCCTCACCTAGTGCACCACAAAACCTATCTACCCAATCTATTCTGCTCCTCGATAGACATAGCAAGCATGACAACCATTGGCTAAAAAACTATTGGCTAAGCAACTACCCACAAATGAGAGACCTCAACCCTGGAAGCCACAACTATAGGTTGCACCCTTACTTCAGTACCACTCTAATTTATAGACTACACACAATCAGACTATGTGCCACTAAATAACCCCAAAATCTAAACCAAAGCATCACTGAATATTGAAGAAAAAATAAATCCATGTGGATCCTAGGCTGGTCCTTGGCCCACCATGGCTGGGATAAAAGAGTCTCTAGCTCAGGAGTGAGAATAGGGTCTTGTGGAGGTCCCTTATCCTAGAACCTAGCTGGGGACACATCTCGAGGCTTCCTATGACCTATCGATCATCTAAGAACAATGATAGGATCCCGCGTCTCGATCTTAAGACCCTCATCTCATGTAGTAGTAACACACATTCTAGCTATCTATGAAAGAGTGAAACCAAAGAAATGCATTAGAAACCAACTCAGACTTAGCACAAAATAAGTAAAAGAAGTGAAGAACTCATACGAATGATATATAGCCTCCCAAAGATAAGAAATAAACATCATCATTTTAATCTACGAGACTCTACTATCCATATATACTGTACCAATAATATAGGTGAAACATAGGCTATGATACCAATTTGACATGACCTTATTTATGAGTCATGATGGCACCTACTAAATTCTGCCAGTAAGTAAGTCAAATCGTAGCCTGTAGCTATTTTCAATGGGCTTACTTAGTGGAAAATGCCCCAAAAAGGGCAAAATAGATAACACAACGCATAAATAAGCAAGGCAATAGAAATAGTCTAAAGGTAGGTAGCCATAACATAAAAAGCAATCATATGACTGGGTATAGTCAGTACAAGAGCTACTATAACAAACCATAATTTTTATAATAGTTAATACAATCTATCTCAAACAAAAGACTAAACATAGATAAATATAAGGAGAAGGGGTAACTTTGACTCTAAGAGCTTACCCTACTCTAAAATCCACTATATTATGACCCCAAAATCATTGACGACATTGAGTAATCAAATCTGCACTAAAAAAAGTATAGCAGTGTAGTATGAGTACCAAAACCACGGGTACTCAGTAGGCATCATCGGTTAACTGAGATAAATCACAATATAAATGCGGTAAAATTCAAGATTACATAACTACATCAAAGAAAAGGGAAAACCTATGCATAACTCCAACATCGTTGAACACAATTAAATAAATAAGACAAAAATAATATAAGGAACATGCGATTGTAAGTACAAGATTTGCGTCCATAGGAGATTAAGTGCAAAAAAGTAATAAACCCACATAGGCCCTCATAAGCCTAGATGATACAATCAAGGAGGATATGACCGAGCAAACATAATCTATCAACCTTCATGCTATCACTGTGAACCTATCTATATTATGTCATACTATGAACACCACCCTTTACCAAACTCATATTGGTATTCATCTTGTTAATATAATAAATAATTACCAAACTTAAACCAGTATTTATACCATCAATATCATAATCTATAGATGGACGTGAATTAGTATTTATTTCATTAATATCATATTCAATAGCTGGACTCAAATCAATATTTATATCATCAATATCATAATCATTAGTGAGACTTGAATCGATATTTATATCATCAATATCATAATCAATATCCAGACTTGAACCTATATTTAAATCCATTTTTAGATGTTAAAAAAGCTTTAATTATCCCTACGATAGACATTCTATGAAGGACTTAAGAAACTAATCCAAACACATCTAAATTATGGTTTCTGGATAGCCTAAAATGTCCAACTAACCCAAGTATTATCAACTTTATTACCAACACTTAAATCTCCTCCCAAATTTAACATAATATCATAAAAATGCTATGACATGACTCAATCTATGAAGAATGAAAACCTATCTTACCTGGAGGCCAAAGAAAGCATGAAGGATCCGCTAAATCAACAATTTTCCCTTCCAAGAAACTTCTGCAAGGTACCACTCTATAAAAATCACAATCTACTAATCATAATGGGAACAATAATACCCATATTTCATTATTGTACTTGGAGTCCAAAACTATGAAAAAATTTAATATGGGGCTTGTTTATGGAAATCAAATTTACAACTCCTACTCAATGTCTCACTATGTTCAAGGAGTAATTACCCTTAAAATGAGTGTTTTTTGAGCTATATTGATGCTTAAATCAAGTCACCATGGTTTAGGAATTTTAGATGGATAAAATGGGAAATTAACCATATGAAAATGAAGAAATCTTACCATAAATTGAAGGAAAATTGCATAATTAATCTTTACCCAAGCTCAATAATTACGTAAAATTTCTATTCCCAAGCTACCCCACTCTTTAAGGTTTAAAACTCTTGAGAATGGATGAGAAATAGGTAAAACAGGATAAAAGGGTATATTTATACACTGACCAGGTACACGAGTATCTCATTGGTGACCTTTCAATCGCAATTTCAATACCTAGACAAAAAGAGAAGAAGTCACATTCCTGACATAACCATCAGATTTGTGATATTGGCCAAGATGTCAGGAGTGTCTTTTTCACGACGAACAACCTCAATTATATGACTCTTGCTGGTGACTACCAGATTGCGTAAGTAACTAATGGCTTGTTATCTCTTTGTACCAGTAGTTACTGAGACTTTGAAATTTCCAAATCTCTGCTAACCTCTCAAGATTCATCCAAAATCTCATATATGCAAACGGGCTATGCTACCCTAACAAATTTGATGCACCAAACTCAATGACTGATGAGTGGAAAATTTACCACTTATGTGTATCTAATTTTTTTACACTATGGTGACATGATTGAAAACATGAGACTAGTACTTTATAAAATGCACTAATTTCTAGTATTTTTTATCCTATAGGCAAATATGATGAAAATAAGTTGTGAAAAAATTGGAATGGAAAGGAAATATCCAAAAGATTAACAAATATTGGTGATAAACTCCAAAATACAACTATCAGGTGCTGCGATCACACTCTCAGGGTTGTGATCATAATGGATCGATATTTCAAAAGTTATGTGATTGTAAGCCATAGCTGGTAATCGCAAAAGTGCTAATACAATTGAGGGTCACAATCATAGTTTGTTAAGAAAGTTAGAGAGTGGCGATCACGAGTTCACCACTACAATCACAGGGTCGCGATCGTGACTAAAGAAGTGTGATCCTTATCATTGGGCAAGCTATTAGGGGTAGACTTATCACTTGATGCTGCTCAATCCTAAAATATAAAAGGCTCAAATCTTCATGTTTTCAATATTAAATTTTCTAATTTTGGAGAGAATAAGACTTATTTAGTGAAGAAATAATTGTGAGTGTTATTCCAAGAGAGATTTTGTTGTATATTGAAATTGAAATTTGATTTATACTTATTTTGCTTATGATGAGTGAATCGCATGCAAATTTGGGTATATTTCTTCTCTTAAATTTCATGAGTAACTAAACTTAGATCTTAGAGTTATGTTGGATTAGGGGGTAAATAATGTGTGGATGTTGATTGTTAATCCAAATAATTAGTTAATTATTATGGGTTTCTCTCTTACTCTATGTTGGAATTTAGAATTGAGAGTGAAAACTCTAATTTTCTTGGATCCCGTATTATTCTTAAAAGAGGGATGTGGGTGAGGAGTAATTATGAACAATAACTTGAATTAGTTTCTTTTTGAGCATCATCTTAGAAATAAAGGTGTTATTTGAGTTAGCTATTTTTATAAGCATCATCTTAGAAATAAGAATGCTAGTTTAAGGTAATGGACTGGTAAACTTGTCACGCTCATGATGTGTGTGAATGAAACCATTAGTAAAATTTGGTGTTTTATCAAAAGGTTAACATTAAGACCCTAAATCTAGCCTACCTAAAACCCTTAGCTAAAACTTGGACTAACTATTGATTACCCATGCATGAATATTACGTAGGATAGCATAACCCTAAGGTCCCTCTCAATTTGGTAACACTTATCAATTGTTTGATCTCGTATTAGTTTGATTTATGGTTGTGTTTATAAAAGTTCCAAATCAAACCCCAATTTATTTTCATGTATTGTTTAATTATTGGATTATGAGTTAACATATAGTAAACTCTCAACACACATAAGTTTTGAAAGCTAAGTTTACACTGCTCAAGGATTTTACCCCGACTCATGTTGGGTATTTATTGATAATGTTCTCTTTGCACTGAATTTGTAGTGTAAGTTGAGCGTTATCAACATTGCCACTATTTATAGTAAATGAAACATAGTTTTCACTATTACAGTGTTGTTAGTGAATCGAATTTGTTGTGTAAGTTGAACATTATCAAAAAAGTGGCATGACAGTTGTCTTGAATGAGAATAATGAGCTTGTATTGATGCTTTCGGTAACGAGCTGGAGAGTATATATGGATTATAGCAAATTGAACTCATGGACCTAGAAAGACCATTTTCCCATGCCCTTTATGGACCAAATACTAGATATACTAGCTGGTCGGGGTAGGTATTGCTTTCTTGACGGAAACTCAGATACAACCAAATTTGCATTTCTTCAGAAGATCAAGAAAGACCTCCTTCATTTGTCCTTATGGAACTTTTGTTTTTATGTGCATTCCCTTTGAGTTATACAATGCCCCGACCACATTCCAACGATGCTTGTTGTTTATTTTTTTGGATATGGTTGAGGATACCGTGGAGGTCTTCATGGATGAATTCTCTATGTTTGGGGATGCATTTGAATCTTGTCTTGGTAACTTTAGAAAAGTTCTTGAAAGATGTATGGAAACCAATTTTGTGTTAAATTAGGAGAAATGCCACTTTATGGTAAGGAGGGCATTATATTTATGCATAAAATTTTTAGAGAAGGAATTCAAGTTGATCAAGCAAAGGTAGAGGTGATTGTTAAGTTGCCTCTACCTATCTCCATAGAGGGGGTTGAAGTTTCCTTAGCAATGCCGAGTTCTACAGGCACTTTGTTAAAGACTTCTCAAATATTGCTCATCCATTGTGCAGACTTCTTGAAAAAGTGGTAAAATTTTATTTTGATGGTGATTGTCTAAAAGCATTCAATTGTCTCAAAGAACTCCTTGTGTCAGCTCCTATCATAGTGGCCCTGAATCAGTCAAAGACCTTTGAACAAATATGTGATGCTAGTTGCTCCAGGTGTGGTATTAGGCCAAAGAAAAGAAAATTTGTTCCACCATATCTACTATGCAAGAAAATCATTGAATAATGCTCAAATTAAATATATGGTTATAAAATAAGAATTACTAGCGGTGGTGTATGCTTTTAAATATTTTGGGCCTAATTTATTGGGCACGAAAGTTATTGTGTACACAGATCATTCCGCTCTTAGATGCCTCATGGGAAATAAAAAGGTGAAGCCTCGATTGATTAGGTGGCTAATGATTTTGCAAGAATTTGATTTTGAAGTAAAGGATCAAAAAGGGTGTGAAATAGAATAACCAACAAGATTTCCCACCTTGAATAAAATCATGAGAATCCTGGTGAGATTGATATTGACGACACCTTTCCCAATGAGCTATTCATGTAGCTTTTATGACTTATTCTACCTTGGTATGCAGATTACGCTAATTATATTGTGAGAGGTATGCAAACCGACCATCTTAATCATTATCAAAAGAAATGATTGCTATCTGGTGTGAAAAAGTATTTTTAGAATGAACCATTCTTATTTAGGGAGTGTGCTGATGGTGTAATTTGTAGGTGTGTCATGGATGCAGAAATGAGAGATATTCTTAAAGCATGTTACTTTTCCCCATTTTGTCTTCATCATGGAGGGATTTGGATAGTGGCAAAATTTCTTCAAAGTGGTTATTATTGGCCCACCATTTATAGAGATGGTCAAGACACAATGCCAATTGCAAGACAATTTTCACGGAGGCATGAAATGCCTCTAAATCCCAATCTTGACGTTGAACTATTTGATGTGTGGGGGATCAACTTCATGGGTCACTTTGTAAGCTTATATGGTGATAATTATATTTTGCTGGCTATTTAGTATGGATCAAAATAGATGGAAATCGTGGCTCTCTAGAGCAATGAAAGCAAAAGTATTACTTCCTGAAGAAGTACATTTTCACAAGATTCAAAACCGAATGGGCCATCATTAGCGATGGTGGTTCTCATTTTTGCCATTGGATTTTTAAGACTTTCCTTGACAAGTATGGGGTGAATCATAAGGTCGCTACCCAATATCACCCCCAAAATAGTGACCAAGTCGAGGTATCAAATCATGAAAGTAAATCCATCCTTGAAAAAACTGTGAATGTAGGTCATACAAATTGGGTGAGGCAACTCGATGATGCATTATAGGTATATAAGATGTCCTACAAAACTTTTACTCGTAGGTATCCTTACCTATTGGCTTTTTGAAGGGCATATCATCGGCCCGTTAAACTAGAGTATAAAGCTTTGTGGGCTTTGAAGAAATTGAATATGTATTGGGAGGATTTTTCTAAATCAAGGGTCACTTAACTTCATGAGTTGGAAAATTTTCAACTCAAGGCTTATGAAAGCTCTATTTTATACAAAGAGAAAATGAAGAGGCGGCATGATGCAAAAATCCTAAAGTGGGAGTTTTATATATGCAATATGTGCTTCTTTACAATTCAAGATTAATGCTCTTTGCGGGTAAGCTTAGATTAAAATGGCCGGATGTATTTATGGTATCAAATGTGTATCCTAGAGGTGCTATTGAGTTGGAAGACTCTAATAAAAAGAAATTTATGGTGAATGGGAAAATACTAAAGCACTACTATGTGGGTGGACCCAGAGCAAAAAAGATTGAGTTGGTTCGCTTCAAAAATCCACAATGATGATAAAAGTCATCATGTTGTGATGTTAATTTAAGCGCTAGCTGAGAGGCAACCCATTGTTTTCATGTTTGTAATATTTATTTTTTGATCAATTCACATAATCTTGATACTTTTCTGATGTTTTGGACAGATTGAAAGACAAGAATAGGGGAAAACTATTTAGAAGTATAGCAGTCATACAGAAAAATAGGGAAAAATAAGAGAGAAAAAAGGCCTCATATACTACGATCTTAATCCACATATTGTGATCGTAGTCTAGTAGATGTGTCATGATTGCACTGATCCTCACAATTGTGATAATGTATCCAGGATTGAAAATAGTCTATGATGAAGTTTCAAGGAGTCCCTTTAACACTTTTTATACTTTCATGATATGAAGTGAGGCCACTACAAGATTTTTAGATTTTTTTTTGTGTGTGTTACCATTGTGTGAATCCGTATTTCATAGTTCACAATTAGTTTGTAATATTTGGATTCACATTCCCATTCAATTCATATCTAGTTTGTAATATTTGAATTCAGTTCGCACTGGGTACCCCCATCGAGCTTATAATTTATAGACATTTTGTGAATTAATTATTTTATTTCTATTTTTGTTTTTCTTTTTGATATTGATGTTGGATGATCCTTTACCTATGATATATTGAGTGATGACATTCTTAACAAAAAATTATTGTGTTAAGGTTTTGGAGTCATAGATCCAGGGGAAGTTTGAGTACCTATGGCATTACGAAGTAGGATTGACATTGCAACTATGGTGAAGTCTGAGCAGCCACAAGTATTGCCCTTATTAAAACTCAAATGGTGAATTGGTTAGTACTAGTGATAGTTGATCTTGTGTGGTGAAATACGAAATAAATACCCTCCTCCATTAAAAATTTTTTGTGAAAAGAAAGGGCATGAATTGAATATTTTGCGATAAAGATCGGCATCTTTTTGTAACTCCAAATTCATTAGTTTGTAGTAACGTGACAAATGAATCCTTTTGATCTTGAGTAGGAAATGCAATTTATCCTTCTAGAATGGTTTGCATTCCATGTGTGATGAGGAATAGTCGAATGATTTTTGTGCTTATTTATGTCATCTAGAACTTGCCCCGTTGGTCTTTCAAAGCTAATCTTGATTATGTGTGGTTAGAGATATGATCTTAGGCCATCTTTGTGAGTATTGAAAGCCACTTTAGCCTTAAAATCCTACCCATGTATGAATGATATCCTGAGTCACTCATTTTGAGTCTATCAACCTTTCTTTAGCAACCATGTTACAAGCCTCTAACCATTTAAAAGTTATCCCCCTCTTGAAACCTACCCTCCTTCAACTTAAAATTGGTAACTTAAGGATAAATCCTAAGTTGGGGTGTGGTGAAAATGAGTGCCTAAAAGAAAATAAATGATGAAAAAGGAAAAAAATCAATAAGAGAAAGAAAAAACATGTGAGTGCATTAGGGAAATAAATGATAAGAGATTGCTTCCAAAAGATGAGTAACTAAAAGTTAAGAAGGTAGGCACATGTGAGATTTAGAAATCAATGGAGTGGCCAGTGATCCAAGAGTGATCTAGATAGAGTGTTATATAGAGTTTAAGTAAGGTGTAGTCACTTTTATCTCAAATGTTTATCCTCCTTCCCCAATCCAATATTACAAGCTTTAAAAAGTCCTTCGAGATCCCCAACCAAGTTCGTTCAAGTTAGTAGCGATTGCAAATAAGGGAAAGCATATGGTATGATACTTGTCAGCATTGAGAGATTCCTTGTGTGTGTGTGCTTGCACATTTGTCCCCTTTTTATGTTGAAAAATATGTGTGGGAGGTTTTCTTTTATGAGGAGGCATATAAACTAAGATAGATAAGTAAGATTGGCATATTTCGAATATGAGGCAAAAGAGTGTAGTTGATTCTCTAATGATAAAGAGTCACCTCTTGAGAGCTATTGATTGTTCTTAAAACTTCTTTGAATCCTTGAAAATGTGATTGATTTTTAGGGTGTTCTGTAGTTAGCATTTCTCATGAAAAAAGTTATGACAAAGCTAGAAAGGAAAGGAAATGGACAAAAGATTGACAAAGGCTAACGACAATCTCTAAGATACTACCCTTAGGAACTGTGATCGTACTCTGAGGGTTGCGATCATAATGTGTCAAGATTTTAGAAGATGTGAAATTGCAAGCAAAAGCCTGAAAATCACAAAAGTACTATCGCGATTGACAATCACGATCACGATCAAGCAACAAAGTTATGGATTGATAATCACGAGTTGACCACTGCAATCGCGACCAGAAATGTGTGATCTTGATCCTTGGACAAGCTATTAGGGGTAGACTTGTCATTTCACTCTTCTCAATCCTAAAATATAAAGTCTCAACTCTTCACATTTTCAATACAAAATTTTCCAGTTTTGGAGAGAATAACACTTTATATTGAGTGAAGAAATAATTGTGGGTATTATTCCAAGAGTGATTTGAGGTAATTGATTGTAAACTTGTTATGCTCATGAGGTGTTCGAAAGATCCATAGCTGAATTTGGTGTTTTATCAAAAGGTTAACACTAAGACCCTAAATCTAGACTACCCAAAACCCTTAGCTAAATCTTGGACTAACTATTAATTACCAACACATGAATACCACATAGGCTAGCATAATCCCAAGGTTCCCCTCAATTTTGTAAAGCCTATCAATTGTTGATCTCGTATTAGTGTTATTTGAGAATGTGTTTTAAAAAGTTCCAAATCAACCCCTCCCCCCCAATTTATTTTCATGTTTTTTTAATTGTAGCATTACGGGTTAATACATAGTTAACTCTTAACACACATAAGCTTTGAAAGCTAAGTTTGCACTCCTTGAGGATTCGACCCCAACTCATGTTGGGTATTTATTGACAACATCTGCGCTGTAGTGAATTTGTAGTGTAAGTTGAGCATTATCAATGATGCAGTCAAAATTCCTATTTGGGATTGTTTTGATGAAAGGTGCGTCTCACACCTAACTTACCATTTTCTTAACTTCCAACCAAAAGCCCAAAATGAGACGGGGTGCCTCGCGACCCAAACCAAAGATCCACCTTGCCCAAAATCAACATTCGTTAGCTATTGGAATATTAAGAATTGACATATAAGGTCGTTTGACCAAACTTTTTTCTTAGTAGCCAATTTGAACTCGTGAAGACTTCAAAATAGGAAATTTTCTCTAAAAACCAACAAAGTTCTGGTAAGCAAACCATCAGTTCCATCAAGTCATAAATAACTTGGGGAAGCTATAGTATTTCTCTAACAAAAAAAATTGTAGAAATACGAAAAATAACCTAAAGGGTCATGTCACGACCCAAGACTATCCCTTAGTCGTGACACTATTCTTAAGGCAACATGGGACCCCAAGCTAACCTATATCTGGCATATGTTGTAAGTACTGAAGGAAGGTAACAAAATACTATGCAGAAGACATTTAAAGATATATTTGAACAATATCAAATGTAACTTAAAACATCACTGAAAACATGACTAACTATCTGAAAACCTCTAAAACATGAGAAGTGATGGGACGAACCCCTAACAACTCTAACTTACTGATATATAAGGAGGTGCTGAGATAAAAATTGATAACTAGTCATCGATGAATAAGGACTCAATATGACTACTACTTGATGGCATAAAAAATAACTAAGTGCAGCTAGGAACTGAGCATCTAAACCTATGTTATATGACTACATAGTGCAGAAGAGAGTATGTGATCAGTACTTTTAATGTATTAGTATGCGAGATAGTTACTAGTTGATATATATATTTGTGCTAAACATGAATGCATAAATATGTAAAATGAATGCAAGACTAAGTATAAACATGTACTGAAATGATCTGAATAACAAAAATATTGATATATGGACACTTGGTCATGTAAACCTGAACTGATATAATTTGAATACTAAACTAAAACTATGGAAGATAACATTTAACCAAGATACCCCAATCTGAGCTAATTGGAGTCCAACCTGTATCCCCAGTTTGAAGGGTATTAGTACCTTGCCAAGGGTACCAAAATTGGCTATGTGGTTTCACTATACTGATGTTCCAAAGGACTAGGGTGTCACCCTCTACTGGAAGGTGATCCCTACGAGACTATCAACCCTATACTAGATGGAAGACCTCTCATAACCTATGCTGGATATGTAGTTCTAGAACTTAGGGACTGCTACTAATGGCCTCACCCTCGATTAGTAGGTGAGCCTTTATACCTAGATTCACTCGGTGCTAGGTTCTACTCCAAACTGAACTGACACTAATACTGATAAAAGTTTAACATGATTAAAAATTGATTAATGCTCAACATGATAAAAAATCATAATAGTCCCTTCTTATGACTCGTAGTCACTGATTACAAGCCATAAAGTCAAGTCGTAATCACTAGTCTTAGAACTTATGGCCTTCCCTAGAGTGACTACGACTCACTCGTGACGACTCATCACGTGTGGTAACAAATCATTGCCTTAGTCATTGTCACGGCAGTGTGTCGGGCCCTTAGGAGAAATTTTTGATAAATTTTTTCCACAACCTTGGACTAAGACGAGACTTTAAATATTAGTAAGCTAATTTGTTGGCCATTTTTTTAAGTGGTCTATATCTTGAAAACATGGGGTATTATATTATCTCCCCCTTGAGATAATTCATCCTTGAATGAAAATGTCAAAGTTGGGATACTAGGAAGACTGAGATTATACACTGAACACTTATGAGCTAAACATGAATAAATATCTATACATGAGACATGATGCAGGGATGAACTAAATTCATGAGTGAATTCTATAACATAAGAATTGTTGGATAGCTTAGATAGAAAATGAGGGAATTAATTAATTAAAGAAACCAATACCTCAAGATAAATCTGAATTCATAGAGAAAAGATAGGGATACTTGGCTCGCATATCCGCTTCTGCTTCCTAAGTAGCTCCCTCAGTTGACTGATTTCTTCACAAAATTTTTACTAGGGCAACTTCTTTATTCCTCAACCTACGAATCTAAATTCCAAGGATCACAACTAGGACTTCTTCATAAGAGAGACTACCTTCCACACCCACACTTTCTAACAAAACTACTGAAGATTAATCACCAATGCATTTCTTTAGCAAAGAGACATGAAACACTGGTTGCATTGATGCTAATTCTATAGGCAACTCTAACTCATAGGATACATTCTCAAAATGACTCAAGATCCTATATGGGCTAACATAGCAGGGACTAAGCTTTCCTTTTTTACCAAATATCTTTGTCCCTTTCATAGGAAAAATTTTAAGATACACAAAATCATCAACATCAAATTCAAGCTCCCTCCTCCTCATATTTGCATAGGATTTCTGATGGCTTTAGGCTATTTTCAACCTTTCTCGAATTATATAGTGGATTTGTTCCTATCAAAGAAGCTTTTACAACCTCAAACCAACCAATAGGCGACCTAGATATTCTACCATAAAGATACTCAAACGAAGCCATCTGAATACTAGAGTGGTAGTTGTTATTGTAGCAAACTCAATCAAAGGTAAGTGGTCATCACAACTACCCTTGAAATCAATAACAGAAGCCCTCAACAAGTCCTACAAGGTCTGAATGGTCCTCTCTACCTGACAATCTATTTACGGGTGAAAAGTTGTACTATGATGAACTTAGGTACCAAGACTTTTCTAAAAAGCCTTTCAAAAATAGGAGGTAAACTGAGTACCTATATCTAAAATAATGGTCAACGGGACTCCATACAACTTTACCAACTCCCTGAGATAAAGTATAGCATAATCCTCGATGGAATAAGAAGTATAGACTAGCAAGAAATGGGTTTACTTGGTTATTCTATCCATAATGACCCAAATTAGAATGTGCTGATATTGCATACTAGGTAACCTTGTAAAAAAATCCATATCCTCCACTCCCCACTTGTATGTAGGGATTTTAAACTCCTAAAGCATATAACTAGGACTTAGGTGCTCAACTTTAACCTGCTGATCGTTCAAACACTTATCCACAAATTTTGTAATATCCTTCTTCAAACTATTCCACCAATATTATATCGTGAACCATGTGCTTCTGCTAACATTTGCTACCTTAAATTATCTACATTAAAAACACATAACCTACCCTGACAATGAAGTACATATCTCCCCCTTAGGAGAAAACCTCAACCTTCTAATCTCGAACTAACTCTTTCGACTTAATGAGAATAAGATATCTATCTTTCTTTTCCTATACTTTGAATACCAAAGAAGATTCTGAACTATTTTGAACCCATACACTGCCTTCGACCAAATCAACCAATCAAAACTCAATCTGGCAAGATATTAAATCTTATGAACCAACTTTTTCTTATCATCCTCAATATGGGCAACACTTTCAATAAACATCCTATTAAGGGAATCGACCATAACATTGGACTTATTCGAGTGATACAACACACTCATATCATAGTCTTCTAACAATTCAAGCCACCTTCTCTTATGAAGATTTTGGTCTCTCTGACCAAAAACGTACTCTAAACTCTTATGGTCAGTACCCACATCATTATGAACTCCATAAAGGTAATTCCTTCAAATCTTTAAGGAAAAAATAACTACTTCAAACTCAAGTTTTTGAGTAGGGTAGTTCTTTTCATAAGGTTTGAGCTGTCTAGAGGCATAGGATATAACCTTGCCCATTACATCAACATACACCCAAGACCATCTTAAAGCATCAAAATAAACTACAAAAGCATCTAGATTATCTGGTAGAGTCAAAACTGCTGCGGAAGTGAGTTGAGTCTTCAACTCTAGAAAAACTCTACTTGCAAGAATTTTACCACTAAAATTTGACATTCTTCTGAGTTAGTCTGGTTGTGGTAGAAGAAATAGAAAAAAAATCCATCAACAAACCATCTGTAATAACTGTCTATGTATACAAAAACTCCTAATATCTAATGGAGAGATGGTTCTAGAGTTCCTTACTGCTCTGGTCTTTTGAGGATTAACACGAATACCCTCAGCAGAAATAATGTGATCAAGGAAAGCTACTATTTTCAACCAGAATTCACACTTGCCAAACTTAGTGAATAATTTGTGATTCTTAAGGGTCTGCAATACAATTCTCAAATAGTGTGCATGTTCACCTTTACTATGAAAATAGATAAAGATGTCATCTATGAAGAATATGATGAACATGCCCAAGTACTACTTGAACTCTTTATTCATCAAGTCTATAAAAGCTACAAATGCGTTCATTAGTCCAAAAGACATAACTATAAATTTGAAGTAACCATATTGAGCTCTAAAGGCTATTTTCGAAATGTCTTGTTCTATAACTCTAAGATGATGATAGCTGGATCTGAGGTTTATCTTAGAGAAATAATTTGCACCCTAAATTTTGTAGAACAAGTCCTTAATTCTGGGGAGAGAAAACTTATTCTTGATTGTGAGTTTGTTTAACTGACGGTAGTCGATGCACATTCTAAGAAAACCATTTTTTTGCACACAAAGAGAATTGGGACACCCCATGGGGAAATACTTGGACTAATAAAACCTTTATCTAAGAGATATTTCAATTGTTTCTTCAATTTTTGAAGCTCAACTGAATCCATTTCATACGGTAGAATTTAAATAGGTTAGGTATTTGGAAGGAAATTTATTCTGAAGTTGATTTCCCCCTCGAGAGGAACTCCAAGTAGATTTTTACGAAATATGTCCAAAAACTAATTTACTAATGGAACCAGCTCAATACATGGAATTTTGGAACGTGAGTCCATGACTCGAACAAGATGATAAATACAAACCTTATAGCGTATTTTCTTTTCCTTAAGGTAAGAGCCGAACTGATATACAGATTTTGAGGTACTACCCCTATATTTTGTGATAGGATCATTAGGAAATTTGAACTGGACTATACTAATTATACAATGAACTAAGGAATATCATGAGTTGAGCAAATCCATGCTAGGAATGACATCAAAGTCGGTCATCTTTAATTCAATGAGATTTACTGAGGTAACTTTCTATCACACTGTGACAAGCAATTTCTATATATCCATCTAGCTATAATAAAACAACCCATTGGAGTAGATACTGAGAAGGGTTCTACAAGAATTTTGAGACTGATGCTGAAGTCTACGGCTATATAAGAAGTTATGAAGGAAAGTGTGGCTTCAGGATCTAATAATTCATACACATGAATGTAAAAGACTTGTAACATACTAGTAATCACATCAGGAGAACCTTCTTGATCCTAATGAGTCTAAAGGGCATAGAGTCCATTCTAATATTGTACCCTAGTGTCACTAGAGGTGGCACCCTACTAAGTCAAGCGACCTACTTAAATTGAAGGAAAATTACCCTAACCCTATTGATTAATATCCTTACACTTCTATCAAACTGTTGGACACTTCCTAATTTTGTGAACTGGCTTACCATACTATAAACATGAATCGCGTTTAGCTATGTACTCACCCTAGTGTTTGTTACCACATATTCTGCAAACTGGGTTAGTGCGGCCACTATTCACACTACCTTTTGACTTAGAGTGAAACACCCTGGGTTTCGATCTCTAGAAATTTCTTGAGTTTTAGATTTTTTACATCATTTAACTAGGGTTTACTAGTCATATGATAGTGTATGGTTGGTGTGTCTTGGTCGTATATTATCCAATGTAGGTTGGTTGCTTTCTGTCCAAGGTATAGTTAGATCTGTAACACCTCAATTTTCTGAACCGAAATGCTACACGGTGCTCATGACCCTGAAGGACCACAAGCTAACCCATGACTGATATCTGTACCTATATACTACTAATATATATTAAATGCGGGCACATAAACATGAAAGGCCATAAGGTTTGAACAAAATAAAAGTCTGATAACAAAATGTCTAAAAAGTATAATAATACCAAAACAAGTCATAAATACTGAAAATAATGAGATTTGAATATCTAATTTGACATCTATTCTGAAAGACTCTAACTGAACTGAATAAGGAGTTAAAGGAACATGTCTCCAACTAACTCCATCTAGCAACTAAATAGTAAATTTAGCAATAATCATATCATCCTCAAATGAGAAGGACTTACTATAAACTCTGAACACTGGAATGCTACTATTGATCTGGAGCTCGTGCCTATGAACCTATGGTGTAAAATAAGAGAAAACACCATAGCACAAATGTGTTATTACGTCTGAATGTACTGAGTATATGAGTGAGGTAGGCTAAATGCAAAGGGTTATATGCATGAACAATGCTGACTAATATGAACGTGAGAATACATACATGCATACATAACTGTAGCTAAAATCATGGAGACACTGACTACTGAGTCTGAATGCTGACAATATGATTGTACTGACACTGAGATACTGAATAGATAAACGACTATTTTTGACAGTTCAAATTATGAAAAACTGGTCTGGTTGATTGTGTCTGATAGTCCTGAAGCTGAATACTGATATTATGAATTCTGATAACTGATATAAGTGATACATGAGTTTAGAAAACTAATATAACCAATATAACTGAGATGATTGGCCTAACAGATGTAACTAATACTGAGCGACTATATCTGACAGTCTAAGTTCTGATGGAACTATCTGAGTTCTATTTTATATGGAGTAACTGAATTTGAGATTAGTCCTATCTAGTGGGTGATCTTTAAATATGATGATTCTGATACTATTTAACTATAGTTGAGATCAGTCATGTCTAATGGGTGATCTTTAAGTCTATTTATAATGATAAGGATTGATTGTCTCTAGCAGTGCTGAATTTTTACTACTGAACTGAGTTGACTGTATCTGACAGTACTGAATCTGTGACTAAAACTTTGGGATATGTTCATCTATTCGAGATGACCCAAGCGAAGCTGACTGGGGTCTAGTCTCATCCCTGACTTGAAGGGTGTTAGTACCACGCCACCAGTAAAGACATCTACTATGGAGTCAGTCCTAATCTAGCGGGTGACTCCTGGGATCAGTCCTACACATATAAATATGCTAACAGGTGACCCCTGAGTATGTCGGTCCTATCTAACGGGTGACATCTTAGACCTTCACTAGCAACGTAGTTCTAGAACTTAGGGATTTCTCCTAAGGATCTCAATCCTAATCTAGCGGGTGAGTCCCCATACCTAGGCTCACTCGGTTCTGAATCCTACTCCCATTGGAAAGATACTAAACTAAATAACTGGGCTGAATTGAGCAACTAAACTGAACTGATTAGCTAAACTGATACTAATTAGCTAAACTGATACTAGTGGTATTGTTTAGCGGAGCTAAACTAAGTTTACTGGATTTCGATGACTGACGGAATGTACAAAGTTCTGAGGATTGTTTGAAAGTACTAAAGTTACTGAGATTGACTTTGAATACTGAGGTTACAAATATTACTGAGTACTGAGATGAGTGAGATTACTGAACTACTGAGATTACTTAGGTTACTGGATTTTCTTGAGTCACATGACTGACTGATTTCTCTAGATCATGGCTTGACTGAGAGAATCATGAAAACATGACATGGCTCTAGGCACACAACTATATTTTCAGGTATGAATACCTTCAAGACTCGATGGAAGGAAACGGACACAACATGACTGACTTGATCATAAGATTGGAGTCCACAATTCATATTTTCATAAGTAGGGGATGTTATACTTCATGTAGTTCTTCAACATCTTAAGCATGGTAGGGAGTGCATGGATATATTTCATGTACATATAGTATATCTCTATTATCATACATGCTTCATACCACAACAATAGCAACACCTCAATAGCATGAAATTTATATTGAAGTATATAGCTAACATGAACTTGTCACTTAAATATCATGGAACCATGTAAACAAGAATTTCTAACATCCTAAGAATTTTATCAAACACCTTGAATGTATAATATTGAGCATAGGTGTACTTAATAAATTTAGAAATCTTGAACCGCCCAAATTCATGGGTTTCCAACAAACCTATTCACATAGTTCATGAAAAACACATTAAGATATAACCTTGAATCCAAACAACATGAATATAGTCATAAAACAATGAGGAAATCACAATGTATAATCTGAAACATGATTCTTGAGCTCCATGGATGAAAGAAACCCATGGATGAACACTATGCATACCTTAAATTAAGAATTCGTGAAGATTGACTGAAAAATTTCCTTGAAATAGAATCTTCTATGAAAACCGTAGGGCTTGTTTTTAAGAGTTTTAATCTTGAGAGAAAACCCTAATCCTGTGGTTAAGAGTGTATGAAAGAGCTTTTTAAGATGTTTAACTAAAGAGAATGGAAGATAATACATTGTTTGAGAGTTATAAGTCATGAAAAGTAAAGGAAATGACCAAAATACCCTTATAAAATAAATTATCACTTGCTGAAAATCATGGCTGATGACATTTGTGACAAGACGTCAAAAAATGTGACAAGCTATCAAAAATGTCGTCACACAGGAGCTGGAATTCATGGTTTCTGCCTAAGCCTGACGACATTTATGACAAGGAATCAAAAATATGACAGGCCATCAAAAATATCATCACACAGAAGCTGGATTCTGCCTAAGGATGAAGACATTTTTGACAAGGCATTACAAATGTGGTAAGCTACCACGAATATCATTACTTAGGAGCTGGTTTCTGCCTAAGGCTGACAAACTTCGTGATAGGGCGTTACAAATGTTGTAATCTACCACAAATGTCATCACTTAGGATCTTTTTTTGGCTAAGGCTGGCGACTTTCATGATATGGCATCACAAATGTGCTAAGCTACCACGAATGTCCTCACACTGTTTCCAGCCTGACATGCTTAAGTAAAATAGGAATAACTCTTTGCTCCATTATTAGATTTAGGTGAAATTGGTATATTTAGAAAGGTAATTCAATTATCTATCTGTTGATAGGCCATGAGCTCAAAAATTCCAAGGATAGTGAGAGATATGCTCATTTGAATTTGAATATACCAATATCCTTCTCAAGAATTCAATTGGTAAGGAATGTTTTGATTCGTCTAGTAGTTGGGAGTTATTTGAAGCCTTAGTATACATCTAAATTACTCATAAAACTCTAAAAGAACCATGATGTACTATGCATGATCTTGGTACATGGCTCTAATAGTGGTTTGGGTTTTTCGAGGTATTACAATATCTCCCCCTTGGAAACATTCATCCTCGAATAATGACTGCTTGAGAGGGGAGAAAAGATAAAACGACGCATATATAGCATGAATGACTGATCATGATTTCATGGCTGACATGACTGAAAATTGAGCATATTATACTGTACATACATATCTGATGCATGGGTAGCTGATTTATGAATTTAGGACTGAGTGTTCCGATAAACTGAGTTTTTCAAACTGAGAATGTATATTTGATGCTTAATTGATATGTTGAATCCATGCATATCTAATATATGATTATATGACTAACATGATACATGAATGCATGACTGAAAGTACTGATAAGCTGACCACGCATATCTGATGCATGAATACATGACTGAACTAACTCACGAATATATGACTGAACATGCAATGGTAAAGGCACTAAGATTGAACTGAAACATGAGAACATGACTGATTCTGCTATGTGACATATAGACTGAACATCATGAACTGAACTGAACCTTTGAACACTTGACTTACAGCTAAGGTCTAACTTGAAGATCAACTTATGAGTACCCTCTATTCTAGACTAAATTCGTTATGCATGGAGAAATTGAAGGATCTAAGGCATGAGAGCATTAAGATAAAGTGGGGTATCTCCTTCTTGGGAAGCTATGTCCCTCTAATAATGCTTACCTTACAGAGATACTGGGTGATGCACAGGTCATCTATACAAACTAGATTATAACTAAACTTTGGGAGTCTGAAACTAATGCATGATACATGAGATGAACTAAACTTTCAACTACTAGGAGGTTATACCTTGAAATAGTTACATTCTCTAAGATTTTTTATAGCATGAATAGATACAAGGATGAGAAGATAAGCTATACAAATCTGACTGATCACTGGCACGACATGAATACTGAAAGAAGTAAAAATGTTCCTAAAACATCTTATAGCCTCCTACACATAGGTATGGTGCACAACAAACGTATGTACAAGACTCTACTAGATGCGGCTTTCAGACTTCCTAGGACTCTATTGAACCTTAAGCTTTGATACCAAGTTTGTAACACCTCGATTTTTTGAACCAGAATGATACACGGTGCTCATGACCCCGAAGGATCCCAAGCTAACCCATGACTGATAGATGTACCTGTACCTTTATACTGCATAATATACATAAAATATGAAAACATAAACATAAAAGGCCATAAGGTTTGAACTGAATAAATGTCTGATAACAAAATATCTGAAAAAGGTATAGCAATACCAAAACAAGTCATAAATACTGAAAATAATAAGATCTGAATGTCTAATCTAACATCTAGTCTGAAAGCCGCTAACTGAACTGAAAAAGGAGTTAAAGGAACATGTCTCCAACTAACTCCATCCAGCAACTGAATAGTAAATGTAGCAATAATCATATCATCTTCGAATGAGAAGGACTCACTGCAAACTCTGAATATTAAAATGCTATTGCTGATCTGGAGCTCGTGCCTCTGAACCTATGGTGTTACATAAGAGAAAACACCATAGCATAAATATGTCAGTATATCTGAATGTACTGAGTATACGAGTGAGGTAGGCTAAATATAAAGGGTTATATGCATGAACAATGCTGACTAATATAAATATGAGAATACATACATGCATACATAACTGTAACTGAACTCATAGAGATACTGACTACTGACTCTGAATACTGACAACATGAGTGTACTGATACTGAGATACTGAATAGATAAATGACTATTTATGATAGTTCAAATTATGAATAACTAGTCTGGTTGACTGTGTCTGACAGTCCTGAAACTAAATACTAATATCATGAATTCTGATAACTGATATAACTGATACATGAGTTCAAAAAACTGATATAATTGATATAACAGTAATGATCGGCCTAATCGATGTAACTATAATTGAGCGACTATAGCTGACAGTCTAAGTTCTGATGGAACTATTTGAGTTCTATTTTATATGGAGTAACTGAATTTAAGATCAGTCCTATCTAGCAGGTGATCTTTAAATCTAATAATTTTGATACTGTTTAACTATAGTTGATATCAGTTCTGTCTAATGATTGATCTTGAAGTCTATTTATAATGATAAGTATTGATTGTCTCTAAAAGTACTGAATTTGTACTTTTGAACTAATTTGACTATATCTGACAGTCCTGATTCTGTAACTGAAACTGTGAGATGTGTTCATCTAACCGATATGCCCCAGGCTAAGCTGACTGGGGTCTAATCTCTGCCCTGACTAGAAGGACTGCGCCACCATTAAATACATCTACTATGGAGTTAATTCGAGTCTAGTGGGTGACTCCTAGGATCAGTCCTATACATATAAATATGCTAACGAGTGACCTCTGAGTATGCCAGTCCTATCTTACGGGCGACATCTCATACCTACACTAGCAACATAGTTCTGGAACTTAGGGATTGCTTCTAAGGATCTCAGTCCTAATCTAGGAGGTGAGTCCCTATCCCTAGGCTCACTTAGTGCTGAATCCTACTCCCATCTGAAAGAAACTAAACTAAATAACTGAGCTGAACTGAATAATTGAACTGAACAGATTAGCTAAACTGATACTGATTAATTAGACTGATACTTATGGTATTGTTTAGTAGAGCTAAACTAAGTTTACTAGATTTTGATAACTGATGGAATGTACTGAGTTCTGAGGACTGGTTGAGAGTACTAAAGTTACTGAGATTGACTTTGAATACCCAGGTTATAGATATTACTAAGTACTGAGATCACTGAGATTACTGAACTACTGAGATTACTGAGGTTATTGGATTTTTCTGAGTCACATAACTGACTGATTTGTATAGATCATGGATTGGACTGAGAGTATCATGAAAACATGACATGCTCTAGGCACATAGCTATATTTTTGGGTACGAATACCCTCAGGATTCAATGGAAGTAAACGGACACAACATGACTAACTTGATCATAAGATTGGAATCCACAATTCACATTGTCATAAGTAGGGGATATTATACTTCATGTAGTTCTTCAACATCTTAAGCATGGTAGGGAGTGCATGGATATATTTTATGTACATATACTATATCTCCATTATTATACATGTTTCACACCACAATAATAGCAACACATCAACAGCATGGAATTTATATTGAAGTATATAGCTAACATGAACTTGTCATTTAGATATCATGGAACCATGTAAACATGAATTTCTAGCATCCTAAGCATTTTATCAAAAACCTTGCATGCATAATATTGAGCATAAGTGTACTTAACAAATTTAGAAACCTTGAACCACCCAAATTTATGGGTTTCCAACTAACCTATTTACATGATTCATGAAAAACACATCAAGATACAACCGTGAATCCAAACAACAATCATCAACATGAATATAGTCATAAAACAAAAAGGAAATCACAATTTATAATCTAAAACATGATTCTTGAGCTCCATGGATGAAAGGGACCCATGGGTGAACACTATGGATACCTTAAATTAAGAATTCGTGAAGATTGACAGCAAAATTTCCTTGAAATAGACTCTTTTATGAAAACCCTAGGGCTTGTTCTTGAGTGTTTTGATCTTGAGAGGAAACCCTAATCTTGTGGTTGACAGTGTATGAGAGAGCTTTTTGACATATTTAACTAAAGGTAATGGAAGATAATACATTCCTTGAGGGTTATAAGTCGTGGGAAGTGAAGGAAATGACCAAAATATCTTTATGAAATAAATTCCCGGTTGTCGAAAATCATGGCTAACGACATTTGTGACAAGGCGTCAAAAAATATGACAAGCCATAAAAAATGTCATCACACAGGAGCTGGAATTCATGGTTTCTGCCTAAGCCTAACGACATTTATGAGAAAGCATAAAAAATATGATAGGCCATCAAAAATGTAATCTCACTGAATCTGGATTCTGCCTAAGGATGACGACATTTTTGACAAGGCATCACAAATGTGGTAAGCTACCACAAATGTCGTTACTTAGGAGCTGGTTTCTGCCTAAGGCTGACGACCTTCATGATAGGGCATCATAAATTTGGTAAGATACCATGAATGTCGTCACTTAGGATATATTTTCTATCTAATACTGATGACCTTCGTGATAGGGCATCACAAATGTGGTAAGCTAGCACGAATGTCATCACACTATTTCCAGCCTGACAAGCTGGAGTAAAATAGGAATAACTCTTTGCTCTGATATTGGATTTTGAAAATATTAGTATCATTGTAAAGATAATTCAATTATCTATCTGTTGATAGGTCATGAGCTTAAAAATTCCAAGTATAATAAGATATATGGTTATTTGAAGTTGACTATACCAATATCCTTATCAAGAATTCAATCGGTAAGGAATGTTTTGATTCGTCTGATAGCTGGGAGTTATTTGAAGCCTTAATATACATCTAAATTACTCATAAAACTATAAAAGTACCATGATGTACTATGCATGAGCTTGGTACATGACTTTAATGTTGGTTTGGATTTTTCAGGGTATTACAGGATCATACTAGTCATATATTAGGGTACTGGTGATATGATTCCAATGTATGTAACCCTATGTTTAACCTAGAGAAGTCTCTTCTGCCTAAGGTATAAACTAAAGGTACTGGTTGTAGGTTGGGTACAGATTGGCCTTGGTAGTTGTCTGTTGGACAGTGTTGGGTGTAAGAGAGGCCTAGGGTACGAGATAAGGGTACCACTCATACCCTAGGGTATAGTTTAGGGAGGTGGTTTTACCTTTCCATGGGAGTTTTATACTGTTTAAGTTGGGGGTAATCTAGAAAATTCCCCTCTTAACCTCTTAAGGCCCCATAACTTATAACACTCTTGGGATATCATTTACCTTATTATTTTAATTTTATGCACTTAAGAAACTCTCTCAATGTTCTTGGGTCAAGAAAGGCTAGGGTTTCTTTAATAAGGTCAATTTGGGGCTTACAAGGATGGTTTCTCTATGTCATCTTCATAATCTAAGGCATGTTACTTCTCTCTCATTGTTAGTTCTAACTAAAGGCATGTTTAATATATATATTTCATGGCATAATTATAGTATAGTTTCGATTTTTGAATAAATATTGGTGGTTTTGGTAATAAATGGTCTGGGTATGGTTTTTCCATGTTTTAATTATGGTTTTTATGCTTTAATGGTGGTTTAAACATATGGTTGCATGGGAATGGTTAATTAGTACTTGGTTTTGGTTTTGAATTCTATATGACCTCAATATGTTTGGAAATATGCCTATGAAAATATTTTTACTATATTGTTGAACATTCATTGAAAAACATTACACGGGATAAAGTGGTAATGGAACCTTAATTAGTTTGGATAGTTTTTAATAGTTGAATGGTAAGGTCTTGGTGGTCATGGTTATGGTATAATTGAATATCCTTGTGGGGTACATGTGAATCCCCCAAGCAAACTTAATGATGATCATCCTGTGGGGTACATGGGAATCCCCCAAGAAACTTAATAATGTAATATATGGGTACATGGTAATCCCTTCTTTTAAAGAGGATGGATAAGGACATTGCTTCCAAGCTATAATCGGAATGACAATACCACTAATTATAGTCTTGGTTAATACTAAATGGAATTTGTGGTTTGGTTGTGTATTAATCATTTTAATTGGGAAATAATAGAGAGGTGTGATGGCTAACCGTAAACGTATGAGTCCAATGGAAAGAAACTAAAAACTTATGTTTGCCGATATGAGGATTAGTCATGGCGACCGCATAAATAATACTTACAAGGTACACGGGAATCCCTTAAGTTAAACTTGTGTATATGTATCATGGAGAGCCAATGGTATATGGGAATCCCTTGATATTATGGTATCTTTAATTTGTTCGACTCCACCCACCGGGTCCCATTAGTACTAAACCTATATAGCTCGTAGGTGGTTGTAGGATTGTTAAACTACATATACCTAAGTTAATTATTATAAGGAATGCTAAACCCGGTTCCCTCTCCTGGCATGTTTATACATATATATGTATGGTTGTGTATGCATATGGTTGTTTACTTGGTTTTAAAGTTTGGCATTATTTTATCATTATCATAATTTTAAGTTAGTTTTCACCCACTTACCCATCTCTTAGCATTGTATCCCTACGTAATACAGGAAATAATCATTCTACTCCTTCTGCTTAGTGATTGGACTCAGGATCATCTTGTTTTGGGTTGAACTCGCATGCTTCCATACTCCAAAAGGCTCCATTTCATGTTGTGGATGAGTTTGTATACTTTTGTCATTTTAAAGACTATGGTTTTGGCTATACTCGGGGGCATATCGCGATAAGATATTGTTTTACTTTCGGTTAAAGGCTTTGTGGGACTACTATGGGTCGGTATAGGCGATGTCGGGAGTGGTGTCATCCTTGGCATTCATATTGTTATTAGGGCTAATACCATATGAATTTATTTGATTTATGGTTATTCCATTTTGTTTTGGATTTTATATATATATATATATAAACAGATTAGGTTACTATCTTGGTTTGGTTGGTTATTGGATAGATTGACTTAGTTGGGTTGGTTTAGGAAATAGACCTATACCAAAGTCAGTATATCTACAAATACTCTATCTTTTTATATGTTCAGAATTCATCCGACTCAGGGTATGTGTTTGGAGGTTAGGTGGGGTATCATAGGTGGTCTTTCATCCTAGTTTGACTTGGGATGCCCATCATGACAAGGCCCTAGTTTGGGTTATGTCAAGTTAGTGTCAGAGCTTTAGATTCATGGTCAAAATAGAGTCCACCAAGCCGTGTCGAGTAGAGTTTTTTTTAATGGTTGGTAGTGTGCCATACTCATAAGTGTGAGGATATAAGTCATTTAGGAATGTCTCTCTTTCTTTTTTTCTATTTTTAAGATTTGAGTCGAAGTCTTGGAACCTTCTCTAATCTCTATTTGTTCGCTTTTCAGATCATGGCTCAATGATCTGATACACACAAACACTCCTTTATCTTAACTGGGGATGATGTTGATGGGACATGCTCTAGCCATGGGATCCATATTCAATTTAAGGTTATAGTCTCTGATCTTTCTAGAATTCTACTGGTTCTCTCTAGTCCTCCTCAGGATGATGTGATGAATTCAAAGTTTCGTTTGTCGATTCATATGATTGCTTAGTTGTTAGCTTCTCAGGCAGAGTATGGTGTATTTGTTATTCCATCTCCTGAGACTATAGGGGTTAGCTAGTTCATGAAGATGAGCCCTCCAACTTTTACTGGTGTTAAGGTAGAGCAAAATCCTTAGGATTTTTTAGATAAGATCAAAAATATAGTTAGGGTTATGCATGCCACAAAAGTGAAGGGGTAGAGTTTGTTGCCTACTAGCTGAAGGATATGGAATACCAATAGTATGAAGAATGGGATAGGGAAAGGGGTGAGGTTGATGAGTCATCTTCTAGAAGACTTTCTCTAATGTTTTTTTGTACAATGACTTTTCTCAGGAGTTGAGGGAAGCAAAAGCGGAGGAGTAAATTTGAAATAGTAGAAAATATCAGTCATGGAGTGTGCCTTGAAGTTTCACCAGTTGTCTCGATATGCTCCAGAGATGGTGGCCGATATGACAGCCTGAATAAGGAATTTCACTTTGGGACTATCTCATGAGTTGATCCTTGAAATAAATACTACATTACTATTCAAGGACATAGATATCTCTAGGTTGGTTATTCATATGCAATAGGTGAAGGAGGATTAAAGAAAGAAGGTTGAGATGGGGAAAGGCATGGAAAAAAGTTTAGGTTTTTTGAGTAAGTTGGTGGGCAACAACAAAGTGGTAGATATGGTGGTAAGTGTCCAAAGAAGAAGTGGGGGAGTTTTTGTTCATTCTCCACAACTAGCACTCCCTACCTGAAGCTATAGAAAGATAGGCGTTAGTAGGTTGCCGATAATTTTAGGGCATAAGGTGCCCAATCTTAAGCTAGTAAGGC
The DNA here is from genome assembly GCF_002878395.1 of Capsicum annuum. Classification (NCBI taxonomy): domain Eukaryota; kingdom Viridiplantae; phylum Streptophyta; class Magnoliopsida; order Solanales; family Solanaceae; genus Capsicum; species Capsicum annuum. The sequence continues at coordinate 124,851,114 of NC_061122.1, read as the reverse complement.
TTAGTCGGCTTTATCATGTCCTCCTTATAGGTTCTGTGGTCAGTTGTATTAGAGTTTTTGTGATAATTGTGTTCTTGGTAATGTTGTTTGGTTTGACTAATGATCCTGCGATATTCATGGATTTTATTAATAGGGTATTCCCTCAGATTTAAGATATGTTTGTCATTGTGTTCTTTAATGACATTTTGGTGTACTCTAAGAGGGAGGTGGATCATGCCAATTACCTCTGTGTTGTGCTATAGACTCTAAAACAACAGTAGTTGTTTGCCAAATTCTCTAAATGTAAATTTTTGTTGAACGCTATCACTTTTTGTGGCTATATTACGTCTATTAAGGGGATCATGGTGGATCTACAAAAGGATAAGGTGGTTAAGAAGTGTCCTCGACCCACGACTCCAATCGACATCCATAGATTCTTAGGATTAGTTAGCTGCTTTAGGATATTTGTGGAGGTATTTTCGACGATAGCTTCCTCGTTGACTAAGTTAACCCAGAAGAAGGTAAAGTTCTCTTAGTCCAATAATTGTAAGGGTAGTTTTGAGAAGCTGAAGGATAAGATAACTTTGGCTTCAATTTTGACCATGCCTGAAGGCACTGATAGGTTTGTGGTTCACACTGATGCGTCCCGTATGGGATGTGGTTGTGTTCTAATAGAACATGGTAAGGTAATAGTTTATACTTCTAGGAAGTTGAAGGTACGTGAGAGGAATTATCCTACCCATGATTAGGAGCTGTTAGTTATGATGTTTGCTTTAAAATTATTATGTGACTTGTTGTATAGAGTGCATGTGGCCATCTTCTCCGATCATAAAATCCTTCAGTATGTGTTCACTCAGAAAGAGCTCAACCTTAGGCAAAGAAGATAGCTTGAGCTTCTTAAGGACTATGACATGAGTCTTTCCTACGTCCTAGGTAAAGCTAATGTAGTTGCTGATGTTATTAGCAGGTTATCCATGGGGATTCTTGCTCATGTGGATAAGAAGAAGTGGGATTTGGTGAAGGATATTCTCCATTTGGCTAACCTGAAAGTTCATCTCTCAGACTTTAAGGATAGTGGTATATTTGTACAAAAGGTGGTGCGGTCGTCTCTTGGTGCAGAGATCAAGGAGAAGCAAATGCAAGATTCTGTCTTGATGAAAATCAAAGGGGTTATAGATGAACAAAAGGTGATAGTATTTGAGATTAGTGGTGATCGTACCTTGCGGTACCAAGGGAGGTTATGTGTTCCTGATGTCAATGGGTTGTGAGAATAGATATTGGTTGAGGTGCATGAATCACACTATGTTGTTCATCTCGATTCGATGAAAATGTATCATGAACTTAAGGATATATATTGTTGGAATGATATGAAGAGAGATGTGGCTGATTTTGTGGCTAAATATATGATGTGTAAACAAGTGACAGTTTAGCACATGAGGCCTGTAGTCTTGTATAAAGAAATAGAAAGTAATCAACATAGATTTCATTACTAGTCTCCGTCATTCTTGGAATCAATATGATTTGGTTTGGCTTATCGTTGATAGGATGATAAAGTCAACTCATTTTTTGCCAGTTAGCACTAACTTTTTGGCTGAGGATTATACGAGGTTGTATCTTTATGAGATTATGAAGCTACATGGGTTAGCTGTTTCTATTATCTCTAATAATGATAAGTAGTTTTCTTCTTATTTTTGGTGGTCATTTCCAAAAAGGTTAGGGACTAAGGTGAGTTTGAGTACTACTTTCTATTCGAATTCATATGAGCAAGCAGAAAGGACTATTTAGACACTGGAGGATATGCTTCGTGCCTGAGTGATTGACTATAGTCGTATTTGGATTGATGATCTAATTTTTGTAGAGTTTGCTTACAATAATAGTTACTATCCTAGCATTAGGATGGCTCCTTTTGACGCGTTGTTTGGTAGGAGGTGTAGATCATCTATTAGGAGGTTCGATTTTGGTGAGGCAGATATGTCTGACTCGAACATGGTTTACCAGACCATGAAGAAGGTGAAAGTGATTTTAGATAGGCTTAAGGCTTCTTAAAGTCGCCAAAAGTCCTATATAGATATAAGGTGTAGGGACTTAGAGTTTGAGGTTAGGGATTAGGGGTTCTTTAAGCTGTCTCCCATGAAGGGAGTAATGTGATTTGGGAAGAAGAGGAACCTCAGTCCTCAGTATGTGGGTCATTATTTGGTTTTGCGAAGGCTTGGTAAGGTTGAATATAAATTAAAGTTTCCTTCTAGTTTAAACTCCATTTATCCGGTATTCTATGTCTCTATATTGATAAGGTGTATAGGTGATCCTTCATTGGTTGTTCCTTTAGAATGATTGGGTATCTCAGATTCTCTATCTTATGAAGAGATCTCGATTGAGATCGTGGATCGGCAGGTTTATCGATTGCGAACCAAGGATGTGGCCTCAGTTAAGGTTCTATGGTGGAACCACGAGGTGAAAGAGGCTACTTGGGAAGCAGAAGAGGACATGAAGTCCAAATATCCTTTCCTATTTTCTTCTCCTGAAATTTGTGCAAAAAATATCTGCTCTATATCATACTTTTGTTTACAAACTCTATTAAAGGAAAGACTGACTTTATTGCATCTTTGTTTTCTAACTTATTTAAAGGTTAGAGTTGAGGTGTTAGAGTATAAATCATGATTGTACTGACTTATTCCATTATCCAGGGATGAATGATCCAAGTGGGGGAGAACTGAAACACCCTAGGTTTTGATCCTTAGAAATTTCCTGAGTTTTGGCTTCTGGACATCATACGACTAAGGGGTACTAGTCGTATGACAGGGTATGGTTGGTGGATCTTGGTCATATATTAAACAGTGTAGGTTGGTTGGTTTCTGTCCAAGGTACGGTTGGATCATACTAGTCTTATATTAGGGTACGAGTAGTATGATGCAAAGCATATGTTGCCCTATGTTTAACCTAGAGAAGTTTGCTCTACCTAAGGTACAGATTCAGGGTACTGGTCGTATGGTTGGGTATGGATTAGCCTTGGAGGTCATATATTGGATAGTGTTGAGGTCCAAAAAGAGGCCTAAGATATGATATAAGGGTACCACTCGTACCCTAAGTTATAGTTTGGGGAGGTGATCCTACCGTCCCGTTGGAGTTTTCTATAGTTTAAGTTAAGAGTATTCTGGATATTTACCCTCTTAACCTCTTAATGCCCCACACTTATAACACTCTTGGGACATTATTTACCCAATTGTTCTAATCTTAGGCACTTAGAACCTCTCTTAAATTCTCTCAAGGCTCTAGGGTCATGGAAGGCTAGGGTTTCTTCAATAAGGTCAATTTGGGGGTTACAAGGGTAGTTTCTCTCCATCATCTTCATAATCCAGGGCATGTTACTCCTCCATTATTGTTAGTTCCAACTAAAGGAATGTTTAATGTATGATTTTCATGGCATAATTGTGGTATGGTTTTGGGTTTTGAATATATGCTGGGAGTTTTTGTTATAAATGGTTTGGTTATGCTTTTCCCATCTTTTAATTATGGTTTTCATACTCTAATGGTGGTTTGAACCTATGGTTGCATGGGAATGGTTAATTGGTACTTGGTTTTAGATTTGAATACTATATGCCCCCAACATGTTTGATAAAATGTCTATGAGAATGTTTTTACTATATTATTGAACATTCATTGAAAAACTTTACATGGAATGGAACCTTAATTGGTTTGGTTGGTTTTTAATGGTTGAATGGTAAGGTCTTAGTGGTCATGGTTATGGTCTAATTGAATATCCTTATAGGGTACATGGGAATCCCCCAAGCAACTTAATGATATAATCTATGGGTATGTAGGCATCCCTTCTTTAAAGAGGATAGCTAAGGATTTTGCTTGCAAGCTATGGTTTGTATGATGATACCACTACTTATAGACTTGGTTAATAATAAATGGAATTAGTGGTTTAGTTGTGTGCTAATAGTTTAATTTGGGCAATAATGGCGGGGTGTGATAGCTAACCGTGAAGGTATGAGTCCAATGAACGGACACTGGAAACTCATGTTTGCCGACATGACTATTCATCATAGTGACCACATATATAATATTTATCGGTTACACGGGAATCCCCTAAGTTACACTTGCATATATGTATCATGGATAGCGAATGGTACATGAGAATCCCCTACTCCTAATGTATCTCTAGTTCGTGCGGCTACACACATCAGGGCCTGTTCAAGGGGTAATATTGGACCCATAAAGCCCATGGGTGGCTCTAGGATAGTTAAGCTGCACATACCCAGGTAAATGGTTTTAAGGAATGCTAAAATCGATTCCCTCTCCCAACATGGATATATATATGTATGGTTGTATATGCATATGGTTGTTTACTTGATTTTAAAGGTTGGTATTATTTTTTCCATATCCTGAGTGAATGATATCGTTCACCCGCTACCCGTCTTTTGGCACTGTATCCTACGTGATGCAGGAACAGGTTATTCTATTTTCCTACTCAGTAATCTAACTCGGGATTAGCTTGTGTTGGATTGAAGTGGTGAGCTTCCATACTGCGGAAGGCTCCATTTCATGTCATAGATGACTTTATATACTTTTGTCATTTTATTGACTATGGTTTTGGCTATAGTTGGGGGCATGTCCCAATCAGATATTGTTTTACTTTCACTTAGAGTCTTTGTGGGACTACTATGGGTCGGTATGGGCGGTGTCGGCAGTGATGCCAGCCTTGGCATTGGTACTTGTATTGGGGCTGATATTTTATGACTTTATTTGATTATAATTGTTCCATTTTGTTTTGGATTATATATATAAAAACATTGGGTTACAGCCTTAGTTTGGTTGGTTATTTAATGGATTGACTTGGTTGGGTTGGTTTCGGAAATAGACCATACCAAAGTCACTATATCTACAAATATGCTATCTTGTTATGTATTTGGAATTCATCAGACTCAGGGTATGTGTTTGGAGTTTGGGTGGGGTATTAGGGGTGTCCCCAATCCTGGTTGGACCTGGGATGCCCTTTACAACAAGGCCCTGGATTGGGTCGTGTCATAGAGCTTGTGCTCTATCACCTTGTCTGAACTTAGGCACTGGAACACTGGTAGAGGATGAGGCTAGAGCTGAAGATTTTCAGCGTCACTAAAAATGATTCCCATTATCAGACCTTTACTGAGAGAAGTTGAAACTACAGTTCTAGCCTTCTTATTCTCCCTTTCTTTTTCTTTGAGCTTCTCCACCTCAATTTTCTGAGCATGAACCATCGGTATAGAGAGGTCCATCTAGTTAACATAGTTGCTCTACACTCCTTGACAACATCTTTAGAAACTCCAGACATAAACTGACTCATCCTAGCCCTAGAATCGACCAAAATAGTCGGAGCATACCTTGTTAGCTGGGTGATCTTGAGTGAAGACTCCCTAACACTCATGTTATCTTGCTTCAAAGTGATCAATTCTTTCACCTTGGCCTCCCTCGACTCGAGTAGGAAGAACCTATCTAAAAAAGCAGTAAAAAACTCATCCCACTCTATAGGCCCTCCATCGGCGCCTCTATCCTCCTTCCACTGCTTAACCTAGGTGTGAGCCACCCTTTGCAATTGGTAAGTAGCTAAATCAATAGTGTCACTCGGAGTAACACCTATAATTTTGTTCACCTTCTACACAAAGTCTGGAAACTCCTATGAATCCTCCTTAGACTAGGATTTGGAGAATGTTGGAGGATTCATTCGAGTGAAATCCCAGATTCTTACTATTGTCGTGCTCACAACAAGATTGGCTAGAGCAATACTTGAAGATTGTTCTAGGTAGCCATAAATTGGGCCAATACTATTAATTCATCCCTGAATTTTGCATGAGAGACCTAACCATTCAGAGGGTCCTTGGGAATAGATAGTGCGGGTTGGTCCCTATTTCTTCTTCCATTTTCCCTTTTAGGAGGCATTTTTTTAAAACGGGAGAGAATAAATTAGAAAGAGAAGTTTTACTGACATTACGCTCTATTGCATGAAATGAATAGTGCAAGAAGGGAAACTTTCCTAAAACATTTGTAGCCTCTCAACCATAAGTGTGGCGAACTTCACACCTATGAATTAAGACTCTACTTAATTCGACTTTCAGGCACCCTAGGGCACGTTAAACCATATTCTATGATATAAAGTTTTTCATGACCCGAGATTACCCCTACTCGTGACATGGTGCTTAAGACTACAAGTGACCCCAAGCTAACCCATAATCTGCCACATGCTATAAATTCTGAAGGAAGGTAACAAAATATTATGCGAAAGTCATTTAAAGATATATCTGAAAGTCAAAACAATATCAAATGTGACTAAAAACATCACTGAAAACATGACTAACTGTCTGAAAGCCTCTAAAACATGAGAAGTAATGGGATAAACCCCAAATTGCTCTGACTGACTCATAAAAAATAACATACTAAAATAACAACCGATAACTAGCCTTGATGAATGAGGACTTACCATTACTGTTGCTGGATGACAAAGGAACGAACTAAGTGTGATTTAAGAACTTAGTGTCCGAACCTATGTTATAAGACAACATAGCACAAAAGAGAATATACGGCCAGTACTTTAAATGCACAGGTATGGGAGATAGGAACTAGCTGATATATATATATATATATATATATATATATATATATATATATATGTACTGAACATGAATGCCTGAACATGTAAAACAAATGCAATACCAAGTGTAAAAATGTATTGAAATAATCTAAAAAACTAAATAATTAATATATAGACATTTGGTCATGCAAACCTGAACTGATATAATCTTAAAACTAAACTAAAACTATAAAAGCAAACATTTAACAGACATGCCCGTTCTGAGCTAATCGGAGTCCAACCTGTAGCCCCAGTTGGAAGGGTATTAGTACCTTGCCAAGGGTACAATCACTGGCTGTGTGGATCCACTAAACTAATGTCTCGAAGGACTAGGGTATCACCTTCTACTGGCAGGTGACCCCTACGAGAGTATCAACCCTATACTAGCAGGAAGACCTCTCATATTCTATGCTGGATACGTAGTTCTGGAACATAGAGACTGCAACTAAAGGCCTCGCCCTCGTTTGGTAGGTGAGTCTTTATCCCTAGATTCACTCGGTGCTAAGTTCTACTCCCAACAAAAATAATTCTGATACTGATAAAAGTTTAACATAATTCAAAACATATTAATGCTCAACATGATAATAATCTGAGTATAATGGTACAACATGATATGAATGACTTGTAACTTGAAATCTGACACATACATGAATATCTAGGGATCGGGTGTTCATAACCCACCAGCAAGGAATAATACAATAAATATGATAACATTATTAGAATATTTTAAAAAATTCATGACTGATGACCCCAAAATATAATATCTTATTAAACTAAGGAAATTCACAATTCTGAGTATGTAAAGATGCTAAGCTCGTGAAAATAACATATATACATGGTTCAATTGCAAGGACAAACCATAATTCCAAGAAAATTCATAAGTGACATTGAACCCTAAGCATAAAACAAAAGTTAAACTTAAGAGTTTTTAGGAAAACTTTGTGATTCAATTGGTGAAAGGGGCACATTGATGAATATCCCACATACCTGAATTAAACCTTGAGTGATTTTCTTGAAATCAAGCTTGAACTTGAAGAACCTAGTTTGCTATTGAGAGAGAATGGAATAATTTTTTTTTTATTTCTCTGAGTTAAATTATATTTAACCATGGAATTGAGGGGTTTAAGTCTTTTATACCACTCTTTGGGAAGCCTAAACGATGTGGGTTAGGCTTTTAAAGGAGTGGGAAAAGACTTAAAATCCCTTGAAAAATCATGTTGGAATCTAGGTCTCCAGTCATTACAACTCACCCTATGACTTGTGATACCTATTTATGAGTCATAATCTGAGGCGTAACCTAGGGTCCTGGGACCTTGGGTCCTTAATACTCTAACTACGATCCCTCCTTAACGACTCATTATGACTAACTATAAGTCATTAGGTAGAGTCTTAGTCTAAAGCTTGAGTCTTGGGTCATTCACTATTCAGTCTACCAGTCTACCTTAGGACTCGTAAGGTCTAACTATGAGTCGCATATTAGACTCTTATCAAAGGACTGTGTTCTTTGAGTGATACTATTGTGACCACGAGTCCCTCTTTACAACTCGTTGTCACTGATTACGAGTCGTAGTCACTGGCCTCATAACATGTGGCCTTCACTGGAGTACCTATGACTCAGTTGTGATGAATTATCTCATGTGGTAATGAATTGTTACCTAAGTCGTTGTCATGGCAGTGTGTCAGGCCCTTAGGGGGAATTTTCCATAACTTTTTGCCATGATCTCGGATTAAGATGAGACTTGAAACATTGTAAATCTAATTACTTGACCTCTTTTTTAAAGGGTCTAAACCTTAAAAACATGGGGTATTACAGATCATTACACTAGGATACAATAGAATGGGCTCAAACACATATTACGGTATCTAAAAAGGACTACTAATATTTACTTATTTTATTCTAAAAATTGTATTTCTGATATGTTATGATGATTCTGGGTACTTAATTGAACCACATAAAGCTCGGTTTCAAATAGGCTATGTGTTCATATGTGGGGGTACTGTCATATCTTGGAGATCTACAAAGTAGTATATCGTATCCACCTCATCGAACCATGTTGAGATTATAGATATTCATGAAGAAAGCTGAGATGGGTGTGGTTGAGGTGCAAGATACATCTCATTCAAGAAAAGTATGATTTAAAATGTGAAAAAGTACCCACAATTTTATATGAAGATAATGCAGCATGCATATCACAACTTAAGGGAGGATTCTTAGAAAGAGATAGAATGATGCAATTTCGTCAAAGCTTTTATTTACACACGAGCTTCCAAAATAATGGTGATAGTGACGTGCAACAGATTCGTTCACGTAACAATGTGGCTGATTTATTCTCCATGTCTCTTCCAACTTCAACTTTCAAGAAGATGGTGCACAAGATTGGAATACAAAGGTTTAAAAATATTCTCATTAGGGGGAGTTAATACACGTTGTACTCTTTCTTCCTTTTGCGGTTTTGTCATACTAGGTTTTCATTTTAGAATTTTAATGAGGTAGCCTATATGCACATTATTAGAAATATGTACTTTATTCCCGCACTAAGTTTTTTTTCCTATTGATTTTTTCTAGTATGGCTTTAACAAAGCATATTAGCTATTATTAGAAATTAGGGGGGAGGGGTGTTATAAATGCATTATCATATATAGTGAATGTCTATTTATGAAAAAGTTAGAAACCCCAATTTTCAGAACAAAGTTAGTTTTCTCCTATAAATAGAGGGGGTTTTCCTTCATTTCAATGGACCCTTCAAGAAATCATTGAGAAAATTAAGAATTTCTCCCTCTTCTCTCTGTATTCTTATTGTTCATGCTTTATATTTTATAATAAGTAGTTATTTTTATCCATTTTGCAGTAATAATTTTACTGACCTAGTGTCGCTCTTTGTGTCATCTATAAATATTCCTTTATTTTTGGTCCTTTTAATTTTGTTAATAGGAGATAATTATCTTTCTTTCTTCTTAATCTTGAATAAGTATGAGTTATGAGATAATAATTATTGAAAATATAACATTATTACCCCATCAAACTATAGCCAAAGTTGTTATGACACACCTAAACTTTATGGGGGTTCTATTATCCCCTAAACCTTTTTGAAATGTAATAAATACATTCTTCGGTGCTTATGTAGCATAGAGAGTGTGTTCACTCTCTTGGAAATATGGGATGAAAAATAAGGAAAAAATTTTATCAATTATGGACACATGTACCTTTTTAGTTGGACATTTTACAATTAGTTAATACACATAATTATAATAATAAAACTTACATATATTTAATTATATTTCTTTCTTTATTTTTTGAAATTATATCCCTCCTCACTTTTAAACTTTTATTTTCTTATTTCTATTTCATTAATTTCTTATCTTTTCAATTTTAACTTATTGAAAAAATAAAGTTTTTTTTAAAAATAAGAAAATAAAAAAATTTCCTTTGTTTGAATATTTTTTTATTTGATTTACTTCACTTTCTTTTGGTATCTGTGCGAAGTTAGCTTATTTTAAATACAAAACATCAACATTAAAGTTGGCATCAAATTCAAAGTGAAGTAAAGAAAATAAAAAATAAATTAAGTGATGTCAACTAACAAAGGAGGGAGTAAGTGACAGAGGTAGTAAGGGGTCGTTTGGTAGAGTGTATTGACAAAAATAATGCATATATTAATTAATGTGTATTATAAATATCTTGTTTGGTATAATTTTTAGTCTATGTATAACTAATGCAAGCATTAGTTATACACTCTATTGTGTATTAAGGTGTGTATTACTAATACCACCCATTTTCTATATATTAGTAATGCAAAGTCTTTAATACATGCATTCACTTATTAAATGTACTTAATACACCTCAATTTCCCTCTCAAAATATTTCATCATTCCTTTTCCCGCCATTTTAGTTTGCAATAATGAATCTTTTCAAAATATTTCACAATTTTTTTCCACCATTTTAATCTACAATAATGAATAATTAATTTAAATAATTGTAACACATTTTTTCTTTGCTTCGAGGGTCTTTAAAAAGATTTTAAAAATTGAGACTATTTCTTAATTTTACATCTTATATTTTATTTTTGTTTCGACTATGTTAATTCGTTGACGTAATATTTCATGCACAAAGACGAAAGTCTTGCAATTAATCCAAAACCTCTATATATTAGTTCAACAATACTAATTATATTTGAGATGGCAAAAGAATTTTGTTGCAAAAAAGTGTACAAAATCAAAGAAGGGTATTTTTCTAAACAAAAAATACTTTTATAGAAATTATGTAAGATGTATTATTTCTTATACATCAAACCAAACAATATATAAGAAATAATACATGCATAACTAATACAAGCATAACTAATACAAGCATTATTAATACAAAGATTATTAATACACTATATTTTGCATTAATCTTATACACTCTACCAAACGATCCCTAAGTGATCTCAAAATGCAATACATAGCACACATGTATTTAGGACCAACTATTTTTATTATATATGGCAACTACAATGTAACAGAGGGAGTATATAGTCAGTTCTCTTTTTAAAAAAAAAAAACAAAAAAAAAAATTCTTTACTTTTAAGATAAATATTATAATTAATATCTACTGCACCATACATTTTTCTTATTTATTTTTATATTTAATAAGATGATATATGTTCTTATATATGTGTGTATAGGTTATAATTGTGGTATATAGCATGATTCATTCTTTTGTACTATTTTCACTACTTTTTTCATTCGTTCAATTCACTCCAATTTGGCTGAGGTGCATATCAAGAAAATCAAGAAATATATATTTCTATATTCAGTCTCTTGTTTTTCCCTTTTATTTTTTGATCACGATTTGACTTTTCATCATTATATAGTTATTGATTCTTTAAGAGTAAATACATAATTACCCTACTGATCTTGTCCGAAATTAGCAAAAAGACATCTAAACTTTACTTTCGACCTATTACCTTACGAATCTTACTTAAATCGTTGTAAATACACCATTTTGAACCTCTGCGTGTTTACACGTGCAACTGACGCGTGAAAAGGCTCAAAACTGACTTTTTCTACCAATTAAAAGTTGTCACGTGTAAAAAATCATATATATAATTTATCTTGTTTTTTTAAAAACAAAAATTTATTGATTTTTTAAAATTATTTCATACACCCCCCGCCACCCCCTACCCCGATTGTCTTATTCCCCGTTGTCTTCTTCTTCATCACCATAACTCAATAAGAAAATCAATTACTACAATAAAAACATCAATTACAACAATAAAAACATCAATTAGAGCAACATCATAAAGCTCCATTGAAGGTTTTTTTTTTTTAAAAAAAATATCTTTAAAACTCCATTAAAGCTCATCCATTAAAGCTCACTTAACTATCTTTAAAACTCAATCCAATCATTTAACTATCCTTAAAACTCAATTCAATCATAAAACTATTTTTTTAATTGATTTGAACAAAAAAAATGGAGCTTAAAGCTCCATTAAAATGAAGATTGTAAAGCTCCATTAAAATGGAGATTGTAAAGCTCCATTTTAATGGAGAAACTGGATGCAGGGGGGAGGGGGTACAGGGAGGAGTTGCTGGATGGGGTGGATGGGGGAAGAGGGGGTGGGGTGGGGTGTTAAATTAAATAAAAAGTAAAATTTTATTAAAAAAAATAAATAAATTAAACGTATTTGACACATGGCAGCACCTGATTAGTGCGTGTGTTCACTCTCTTTGTTGTGATTGAGATTCAGCGAAAAATGGTGTGTTTGCAACGGATTAAGTAAGAATCGTGGGGTAATAGGTCGAATTCAAAGTTTAGGTATCTTTTTGAAAATCTCGACCAACATCGGGGGATAATTATGTATTTACTCATTCTTTAATCTTAAGATGTATTTGTAATGAACAAAGTTCTTAGGCTTGTTTTAAACCAATCAAAATTTTAAATTCCTTTCCATTTATATATAGAGAGAAAATAAAACTAGACATACATTATAAGGCGCAATGATATTTGATGTCTATATAACTATCAATTACATTTTTTTTTTCTTTACCTCATTTATTTTACGTTTTTTAATTTACAATTGTTAAAAAAAAAATTGAGTAATAAAGGAAAAAAATAAAAAGAAGCTTCACCTGCTTTATTTACCTAATAAAAGCCCACTAAACCAATAAAGATTAAAATTCATTTTCTTAAACAACACCACATAGTTATAGCAACTTATACCATTTGCATTTCTCTCTCATTAGTGGTTTTTCCTCAGAAATTTTCAGCTTCATCTCTTTTCACATTCATAATCTCCGAAGAATTGGTTTAAAAAATTTAAAGGTATCGAATAATATTTCTTCATTATTATCTATATAAGTTCATAAATTTTTTTTTTTTATCTATTAAAATCCTAACCAAGGTCATCCTCTCATTTCATATTTTAAATAGTAATGTTTTTATATTTTTTTTTTGATATTATATTCATCTTTTAGTTTCACCTAAAGAAGACTCTTAAAAATGAAATGAGTCATGTAAGGAAACCATTACAAAGATGTTTTTGGAGTTACGAAGGAAACTTCAAAATCACATTAATCATCGAACAGGAACAATAATTAACTCTATGAGATAGAATCTCTCATTGTTCCTAAATAGTTCAGTGATAGAGTGGTCGGCTGTTAATCGATTGGTCATAGTTTTAAATCCTACTTGAGGGATTTGATTAATATTGAATTCTTTAATTCGAAATAAAGGGGCTTGCTTTTTCCGTTAATATTAGGTAGCCCTTTTTCTATCTTTATTTTAGTAATCGACTTATGAGAGTGGATATAAACAAGAGCTCAGAGAATTGTGTTATATAAGTTCAATTTTTTTGTTTCATAAGACCCTGTCCACTATCAAGGATCATCCTCTAATTTCATATTTGAAGAATTAATACTGTTATGTTTTTTATGGTTTTATAATAATTCTTTAGTTTGGCTTGAAGAAAGAAGACTCATAAATGTTGTGTTATTTCTTTTTTTCATTTATATTTTAAGCTTTTATTCTTAGGTAGAAAAATATATTTTAAATTAAATGTGGAAATTAGGGTCTATACCTTTTATTTTACTTATCATTAATATATTTTGTATGTTTTTATTTTTCAATAAATTTAAAATTTTTGTAATTATAAGAAAACTATTTAAAAAGGGTATGATTCCAAAAATTCTCTCCAAGTGTGCGTTAGCAAACGTGTGTCATCCATAGATAGGAGGCCTAACAACACGATCCTATCTTGAAATTTGATGAAGGATGCTCTTATGAATGGCTTGGAGACTGGTAATGGAGGAATTAATCCATCTAGCAGTGGAATCGGTGCAGGAAGCAATGGAATAGTAGCGGGGTTAGAGGATCAAGTTGGGACTAGGTTACAAACTCCGGTGACGGTATTTAAACCTATACTGGTGAACGATCAAGTACAAGAATGGTCAGCGTACATGAATATAGTTGATTCCAAGCTCTCATGGATGGATAAGGTTGACATTGTTGAAGCTCAATCTGGTGGTGTTATTAGGGGGAAACCTCCAGTGGTGCAATCAATATGGAAGGAGTTTAATATCTCGAAGCTTGAAAATGCAAGATCAGCTTGAATATGTTGATCCAAAATAAGTTGGAGATCAGTTGATTGGTTACATTGTATTTGAGGATATTAAAATAGAGGTTGGTTATTGGTAAAATCTAATTGTTTGTTATATCCTTGGGGATCACCCTCCCTTTTCGATGTTGAATAGATTTATTCGGAGAATTCGGTGGTAATATGGTGAATAAGATAACAATGATGAAGAATGGAATTGTTTTAATGAGATTTGATAATGAGGAAGGCAAAATAGAAGCATTACTGTGAGGCATTTACCACTTTAACAATAGGCCATTTATTGTCAATGTTTGGTCGCCTAAGATGGAACTCTCAAAAGTAAAGCTATTCATAGTGTCTATATGGATTAAATTACTAGCCCCAACTTCAAGTATTAGAGCCCTAAAAGGTTAAGTGAAATTGGAAGGTTGGTGGGTCAACCACTCGATGGTAGATAGTCTAATGAGAAGAAATTAGGCCTGAGCTTTGCTAGATTGTTAGTTGAGGAAAAGGTAGGAACAATTTACCAAATAAGGTGATGTTTAAAAATGATAGGGGTGGAATAATAGTGTACAAGTTTACCTACAATTAGAAACCATAAATATGTGCCCATTGTCACAAATATGGACATGAGAAGCAAGACTGTAGGAAGCTGAAGCCTAAGACAGCACCTAAATAGATTAGGATCCAAATCTAGTGACTGATATTGATGATGCAAAGGATCAAGGGGGGTCGGAACTTGTAGGAACAAAAGGTCAAGTGTGGAGGGGAGGAAAAATGAAGGTTGACAATGTCCTCTCTATGTTCAATATAGTTACTATTAATAGTTTCACAATGCTTGATCAACATGAGGAGCTAGTAAGTGATCGTAAGGGTGTGTTAGAAAAATGTATAAGAGCTGCAGCAGTTTAATTTTTATGTTATCTGTTAGAAGTTAATATTAGTCAGTAGTAAAATTAGTTTCTAATCCTTATCCTTATCTTTAGGAGTTGGTTATTTTTTCAGTTAGGATTGTAACCTATAAATAATTTTAATTCTGCAATAAAGCTGTAGTTTTTGCTTTCATCAATATCTCTCAATTAAACTTATCAAACTCATGTTCCACTTGTTCATCAACATGTAAAATTAGTTTCTTATGTTCTTCACTCTCTGGAAACTAACAATTGGTATTAAAACACTTATTTCTTGAGGGATCTGTGGGTGTTTCATCTAAGTAATAACTGAAATAAGGCAAGTTTATGAAGCATGGAAGCAGAATCAAGTTTATCAAGTATGGCACCACCTGTTTTTAATGGTGATAACTATCAGATTTGGGCTGTAAGGATGAAAACTTATCTAGATGCCATGGATATGTGGGAGGTAGTTGAAGAGGATTATGAAATTACTCCATTGCCTGAAAATCCAACTATGGCCCATATCAAGAACCATAAAGACAAGAAAACCAGAAAATCAAAGGCAAAGTCCTATCTATTTTCAGCAGTATCTTCTTTAATTGTCACTTAAATTATGTCTCTAAAGTCAGCCAAAGACATATGTGATTATCTCAAGTCAGAATATGAAGGGGATGAGAGGATCAGAGGTATGCAAGTTTTGAACCTTATAAGATATTTCGAAATACAGAAGATGAAAGAAACCGAAACCATAAAAGATTACTCTGAAAGGTTCCTGAACATAGAAAATAGAGTAAGATTGCTTGGTTCCATGTTTAATGATTCTCGTATTGTTGAAAAAATTCTGGTAACTGTGCCGAAAAGATTTAAAGCAACCATAACTACCTTGGAAAACACCAAGGATATGTCCAAGATCACTTTGGCGGAGTTTTTGAATGCTTTGCAGGCTCAAGAACAATGAAAGTTCATGAAAGGTGAAGGAAATACCGAGGGAGCATTGTTTGCCAAGCCTCAACATGGAGGTAAAAATAAAAAGAACAAGAACAAGAAGAATGATGAAAGTGCTCCAGTAGGTACTGTAACAGGAAAAGCTGGAAACAAAAGGAAAAGTTTTCCTCCATGTAAGCATTGTAACAAGAAAGGCCATCCACCATACAAGTGTTAGAGAAAGACTGACGCTAAGTGTAGTAAATGCGATCAACTTGGGCATAAAGTGGTCGTTTGTAAGAACAATAATCAACAACAAGAAGCAGATGCTCAAATCATGGATGGAGAGGGGAAAGATCAACTCTTTGTTGCTGCATGTTTTTCAAGTAAATCATCAAGTGAGTGTTGCTTGATTGATAGTGGATGTACTAATCACATGACAAACGACAAGGATCTCTTCAAGGAATTGAAACCTACAACTACTACTAAAGTCAGAATAGGTAATGGTGAATATATTACTATACAAGGAAAAGGAACGGTTGCTATTCCAAGTCACTCAGGTACAAAAACAATTTCTGAAGTGCTTTATGTACCTGAAATAGATCAGAACTTGCTTAGTGTTGGTCTATTGATGAAAAATGTCTTCAAATTAAATTTTGAAGATAAACATTTCTTGATCAATGATGCATCAGATTAAGAAATATTTAAAGTAATAATGAGAGGTAAAAGTTTCTCATTAGATCCATTTAAGGAGGCGCATATAATTTTTTCAGCCAAAGAAAATGTTACAAAAGTATGGCACAAGAGACTAGGGCATTATCACTAAGAAAGGTCTCTCAAAATGCAAAAGGCAGAAATAGTCGACGACCTACCTATCTTAAAAGTGAATTCTTCAAATTGCCTTGCGTTTCAATATGGGAAACAAAGCAGACTTCCATTTTCAAAAACAACTTGGAGAGTATCAAAGAAATTGTAACTAATTCATATCGATATAGCAGGACCTCAAAGGACTCCCTCACTAAGAGGTAGTCTTTACTATATCATTTTTGTTGATGATCTAACTCGCATATGTTGGATTTACTTTCTCAAGCATAAGTCCGATTCAAAGAAAAAGTAAAAAATGAAGCTGCTTGTAAAATTCAGTCCATACGAACAGATAATAGAAAGGAATACACTTCTTAACAATTCAATATTTTATGTGAGGAAGTAGGAATTCATCATCAGCTTACTACTCCGTATACTCTTAAACAAAATGGAGTAAGTGAAAGAAGAAATAGATACATAATGGAGATGACTATATGTATGTTGCACGAGAAGAACTTGCCAAAGAAATTTTGGACAGAAGCAGCAAATACATCAGTTTTTCTCTAAATAAGGCTTCCCACAAAGGCAGTGAGAGGTCGAACTCCTTTTGAAGCTTGGTATGGGTTTAGACCATCATTAAACTTCCTTAAAGTGTTTGGTTGTATTTGTTTTTCATTTGTTCCTCAAGTTAAATTAGACAAGCTAGATAAGAAATCTGTTCAAGACATTTTTATTGGATATAGTGCAGTTTCAAAGGCTTATAAAGTCTTCCAACCGCAAACTAAAAATATAATCTTCAGTAGAGATGTGTATTTTATGAAGAATGAAGAATGGTGTTAGGAAGACTCAAACAAATCTATCCTAAATTCTTTGGACTCAACAGAAAAGTTTCTTGCCAAAGTTCCTGAAAAGAAAATATCACTCTCATCGCAAAGTGAAGTGGTGGATCATTCACAGGTTAAAGGTACTCCACTACTCATTGATATATATCAGAGATATAATGTGGCAGTATGTGAACCTGGGTACATTGAAGCCAAGAATGAAGAAAATTGGGTGGCTGCAATGAAGGAGGAGTTTTTTATGATTGAGAAGAACATTACTTGGGAGCTTGTTGATCAACCTAAAGACAAAAAAGTAATTGGGTTAAAATGGGTCTTCAGAACAGAGTTAAATGCTGATGGTTCAATCAACAAGAATAAATCAAGGCTTGTCGTTAAGGGATATGCTCAAATTTTTAGTGTGGATTACTTTGATACATTCGCACCAGTGGCTAGGCTTGACACGATCAGGTTACTTCTTGCTCTTGCTGCATAATTGGGCTGGAAAGTGTATCATATGGATATCAAATCAGCATTTCTTAATGGTTTTCTCCAGGAAGAAATTTATGTTGAGCAACTCGAAGGCTTTATGATGAAAGAAAAAGAGGAAAAAGTTTACAAGCTAAGGAAGGAAAGTTTACAGGCTAAGAAAGGCACTTTATGGACTTAAACAGGAACCAAAGGCCTGGTATGGTCGAATAGATAATCATTTGCTTGGGTTAGGCTTTGAAAAGAGTCTATCAGAATCTACACTTTATGTTAAACATAATGGCATTGATATTCTTGTTGTGTCTATATATGTTGATAATGTACTAGTTACAGGGAGAAATACAAAGAATATTGAGGATTTCAAGCAAGAAATGATGCAAGCCTTCAAGATGACTGATCTTGGTTTAATGTCTTATTTTCTTGTAATGAAAATCAAACAGGGATAGAATAAAGTTTTCATTTGTCAAAAGAAATATGCTAAAGAAATTCTGAAGAAGTTCAACATAGAAGATTGCAAGGAGATGAGTACTCTTATGAACCAGAAAGAGAAACTAAGCAAGAATGATGGAGTAGAGAGAGTGAAGAAAATGTACTTCAGAGGCTTAGTCGGTTGTTTGATGTATCTCACAGCTATAAGACCCGATATTTTGTATGTTGTAAGTATTTTATCAAGGTTCATGCATTGGGCTAGTGAGCTGCATCTAAAACCTGCAAAAAGAGTAATCAGATACATCAAACGAACCATTAATTATGGTGTCAAGTTTCAGAAAAATCCAAATCTGAAACTACTTGGGTATTCTGTAGTGATTGGGCTGTATCAGTGGATGACATGAAGAGCACATCTTGATATTACTTTAGTCTTAGCTCCGGAATATTTTTTTGGTGCTCAAAGAAGAATGATATTGTGGCTCAATCCACTACAAAAGTAAAATTTGTGGCTGCAACAACAGCAGTGAATCAAGCTCTGTGGTTAAGAAAAGTATTTGTTGATTTGCATATGAATCAAACAAAAGGAATTGAAGTAATTGTGGACAACCAATCTGCGATTCCAATTCCTCACAATCTTGTATTTCATGCCAAAACAAAATACTTCAACATCAAGTTTTTCTTCTTAAGGGAGGTGCAAAAGACTAGTGATGTGATTTTCCTCTATTGCAAAACCAAGGAGCAACTGGCTGATATCTTCACCAAGCCTTTATCGGGAAATACATTTCAACTTCTCAGGAAAAAACTTGGAGTTTGTAGCTCTTAATGAAAGGAGGAGTGTTAGAAAAATGCATAAGAGCTGCAACAGTTTAATTTTTATGTTATCTATTAGAAGTTAATATTAGTCAGCAGTAAAATTAGTTTCTAATCCTTATCCTTATCTTTAGGAGTTGGTTATTTTTTTAGTTAGGATTGTAACCTATAAATAATTTTAATTCTGCAATAAAGCTGTAGTTTTTGCTTTTATCAATATCTCTCAGTTAAACTTATCAAACTCATGTTCTACTTGTTCACCAACATGTAAAATCAATTTCTTATGTTCTTCACTCTCTGGAAACTAACAGGGTGCTAAAACTGGAAAAGGAGCGAGGAATTCCCTTGAGGGACATGGTTAATCTCCTATATGGGAATGTGAGAGGTTTGAATCCTCTCAAAGTAGAAGGAAGTCCAGTTCCTCTATAATTAGCTTGAAGTGCAATTAGTTGGTTTTCTTGATACTAAAATAAAGAATAATAGCCTAGATAGAATTGTTGCTAACATGTTTGGGGGGTGAAAATATTGTTCAAATCACGATTCTTATTATAATGGGAGAATTTAGGTTATTTGGACAGTGGATAAATGTAGTGCGACTAAATGTAGTGAAATAGATTAGGTTATCACTTTCCTGGTTAAGAATATACTATTACAAAAGGATTTTTATGTTACTTTTGTATATGGTCATAATGCTAGGGAAGACAGAACCAGTCTATGAGGTTATTTGACTAATCAAAAAGCTAAGATTAAAATACCATGGCTTATGTTGGGTGATTTTAACTAAGTCTTGCATTGTAATAATAGAATGGTGGTATTCTTGTGTCCATGGTAGAAGTGGCTGACTTCTAGAGTTGTATTAACATAAGTGAAATAAAAGATTTAGTACATACAAGCTGAAATTATAAGTGGAATGATAAAGGGGAAACTCACAGATTGTTTTCAAAGATAGATTGGTCATTTATAAATGGAGAGTGGCTTGATGAAATGGCTAATTATAGGGCTAATTTTTTGAATGAAGGAATGATCACTCTCCTATGCATGTGAGGCTGGAAAGTGTGCAACCCAGAAGAAAATTAGGTTTTTGTATTTCAACAAGTCGAGTACTCACTCCAGTTTTGCAACAGTGGTCCAAGAAGGATAGTATATTTCAATATAGGGGTGCCATATGTTCAGAGTAGTAACTAAGTTGAAGAAGTTAAAAGCAAAGCTGAGGAGCTTACATGATAGTTATTTCAGAAATATTATGAATGAGGTGAGTAAAGCAAGAAGTAAGTTACAGGATGCCTAAGCCAAACTAAATCTAGATCCTTTGTGCCTGCAAGTACAGGATGAAGAGAAGGTAGCTGCTAGACTGTCTAAAAGAGTCAGTTATTCTGCTAACATATCTTTAGAACAAGGAAGTAAAATTAATAGGATTAGACTGGGTGATGAGAATACAAAATACTTTTATGTTGTTATTAAGCAGAAGAGAATGCATAAAGCTATTGCCTAATTGAGAGGTAAGGACATGCAGAGTATACTGAGCAAGATAAAATTATGGACATATTTGTGAATTATTGTAAAAGTCTATTGGAAGAGAAGGGTACTGCTCACAGAAGTCCCATCTCAAGTGTGTTCCTGAATGTTGGATATATACTGAATGTTAAGCAACAAATGAAGCTAGTAAAATCTTACTATAGGGAGGATGTTAAAAAAACTATGATCAACATTAATATAAATAGAAGTCCAGGTCAAAAGGGCTATAGTAGTGGATTTTTCAGAGATTTGTGGCATATTATGGGAGAAGAGAATATAGAGGCAGTGCTTGAATTTTTACCTAATGGGCAGTTACTTAAGCATCTCAATGCAACAGTGATAACAATGATATCTAACACTACAATAACTGAGAATGTAAGCAAATTTAGGCATATCACATGTTGTAATATGGTGTACAAGTGTTTTTCCAAGCTACTATGTAGGAGATTAAAAATGGTATTGCCTAATTTAGTTAGTGAAAATCAGGCTCCATTTGTCAAGTAGAGATCTTTAATTCTTAGTGTACTAATATGTCATGATTTTTTAATACACTATAGAAGGCAAACTTCTCCTTGGTGCCTAATGAAGATAGACTTGAGAAAGGCATATGATTTGGTGAGATGGGAATTCTTAACAGTAATTACTGCTTAGACTTGGCTTTTCAATACTTTTTTTGTCAACTATTGATTATTTGTAAGAGTACAACTAAGTTCTCCTTGAATATTAATGGAGAGAATCTTGGATATTTTGAAGGAAAGAGAGAATTGAGACAAGGAGATCTTATATCTCCATTGTTGTTTGTCCTTGTTATGAAATACTTGACTAGAACTTCAAGGAAAATAAGTGTTCTTCCTGATTTTAGGTTGCATCCAATGTGTAAAAAGTTGTAGCAAACTCATCTAACTTTTACGGCTGACTTCATGTTGTTTTTCAAAGGTAATAATGCATCTGTGAAGAGTATGATGAAGACTTTGGATCACCTTTACCAAACCACAGGGCTTGAGGCCAACATTGAGGAGTCTAAAATCTCTATGTTTCGTGTGAACTTTGTTAGGAAAGTAAAACTGTTAAACATCACAGGATTTGTAGAGGGACCTTTCCATTTAAGTATTTAGGCCTGTCTCTTTCTCCAAAAAAAGTGGAACAAGTTAGAATGTCATTAGCTGAGTTAAAAGATTACTAGTATGATAAAATCCATGTCCACAAGACACTTATATTATGATGGGAAGCTGTAGATCATTAAATCGGTCCTGTTTTCATTGACTAACTTTTGAGGGGCTGTGTTTCTTCTCCTCGAAAGTGTGATAAACGATGTGGAAAAGTAGTGTAGAGAATTTCTTTAGTGGGGTACTGCAGAGAAGAAGAAAATGGCTCTAGTGTCTTGGGATAAGATGTGTAGACCAAAACATGAAGGAGGTTTGAATATCAAGTAATGGAATTACTGGAATGTAGCGTCAGTTGGTAAGCTCATATGGATGTTGATGGAGAAAAAGGATTCCTAGTGGGTTAAGTGGGTCAATGGAGTGTATATGAAGGAAAATACAAACTTTTTGATAGACTCACCTCCCCAGGATAGTAGCTGGTACTGGAAAGTGTTACATAAACTGACTATTAAGATGCAGAGTTGGTATAATCAAGATCACTATTGTCTTACCAGTAGTGGTAAGTACTCAGTTTCAGTAGGTTATCTAGCTTTACTAGGAATTACATAAAAGATGAAACTAGCTGAACTTATCTAGAAAGAAGTTGCATTGCCAAAGCAAAGATTAATTCTTTGGCTTGCTTGTCAGGATAGACTCTTAAATAAAGGCAGAATGGCTCATATGGGATCACGAGATGGTGATAAAATGTGTGGAATGTGTGATACTATATGTTAGGAGACAACTATGCACCTATTTAGTCAATACAAATGGGCTCAGGAAGTATGGGAGATACTTAAAAAATGGTTTGGACTCATAATACAGGCATATAGTGCTCTGGAAATGCTAATTCAGATTAAGCAGAAGAATTGGAATAAGTTTGAGAAGGAGCTGGTGCTAGCTACTTTTGAAGCCATGATCTATCACATATGGATAGCCAGGAACCAGTTTGTCTTCATGCAGATTCGAGTAGAGAAAAGTTTTGTAGTGCAATAGATTAAATTTGTAATTAAGAAAAGAGTACAATTGTTCTAGATAGGAGAATGGAAAGACAGTGTAGAGAATTGATTAGCAGACTTTATAATTAGAGTTTGAGGTCTATTAGTTTGAAGTACCTCAATTTTATGGTAGACTATAGATGCTCTCTAGGTGTATTATTTAAGTTGTTGGTATGGTAATTTTCACAGTTTATTGCAAACAACAAAAGAAAATCTTTTCAGATTGCACGAAGCGTGGACAAGTACAGTAGTTACATATAAATGAGTAGTTCTTTGATCCATCTTACATAAATATAACCCAAAGTTTACAAATTACTAACTGAAAAATAACGCTGACTTTAAAAAATAACATATATCCACTACTACTTCTTCTTCTTCTTCTTTTCAGACCACTCATATAAATTTCAAAATTCAAAACATTATCGTGGAATTTTACTTATTTATGTTGATTCAACTTTCATCCTTATATTAGTCGATAAATACCTTTTGGAGTTATAGTTCGTTACAAAAATTGTGATCTCTGCAACTAAAAATAGTCATCACTTCAGTTGGATTCTGTTATATGTCTTTGATTGTTAACTGCAATTGAGAAAAAAATATTTTATTGTTGAAGTTACTAGTGGTACTTTTATGTAAGATGGAAGGATGACGAATGTACGTTTTTTGGTTGTTTGCATTAGTGTTTTTACTTTCTACTAGTGTAGTGTATGTAATTTGCATGGTACCCTAACTATTATTATAACTTATCCCGACCCTGACTTTTGATTCTAAATCCGAGACCTAACTCTTGACTCAACTCAATCCAACTCTCTACCCTGACACTGACTCCCGAGTGTCAACCCTAGCCCGAGATAGGACTCAGGATCCAATATGGACTTGAGACCAGACTTTGAAACTTCAGTTGAGTACCGTCTCTCGGTACTTGATCAAACCAACCTCGGGTTCAATTCAAGAACAACTTCCGACATCAACTTTAGAGCCAACCATAACATAAGAATTAGTGTCTAATCTCAACCAGACTTTTGAACTTCAACTTCAAATTCGACCTCCTTGACCCTGGACTCGACTCTTGGACCCCAACCCAACTCCTAATTATTGACCAGGCTTAAGTTCATACCTTATTCGAGAGATAAGATGGGTCTTGAGTTGGGAGTCAAGGTCATATCCCATGTATCGGGTCAGGAGTCAGGGTTAGATAATGTGTTGATAGTCAATGTTAGGTCCTTAGAGTTAAAAGACAAAATTAGATCTCAAGTTAGATAGCGGGGTCAAGTAGGGTCCAGGGTCAGGATTTAGGTTTCTTGCAAATAGTTAAAGTTAGGAGTTAAGAGCCGAGATAAGGTTTTCCACTGGGAGTCATATCTTGTGTCAGGAGTTGGGGTTGGGTCTCGAGTTAAGAATTATGTTTGGGTTGAGTCCCGAGTTGAGAGTAGGGGTTAGGTTTGACTTGATGATTGTGATTAGGTTTTATGTTTTTGATCTTTTATACCAACTACA
Source organism: Capsicum annuum (assembly GCF_002878395.1). NCBI lineage: Eukaryota > Viridiplantae > Streptophyta > Magnoliopsida > Solanales > Solanaceae > Capsicum > Capsicum annuum. Next base: position 124,826,641 of record NC_061122.1, on the reverse strand, counting down.
TATACCAGTTTAACACATTTCATTGCCCTAAAAAGTTTTTAATAACATAAATAAATACTAATATTACCAAACCTACATAATGGGTACATTTTTAAGAAATAATGAATGCAGAATTAAAGTAGTTCAATGCAGGGTTCAGATTACTGTATACTATGATAGGTCCTTGTCTAACACTCGCTCTTTCCCCCATGCAGAGTTAAGATTACTATTTAATATGACAGGTCCTTATCTAACACTCACTTTTTGCCCTCCCTCAACCACATTCCTGATGCAAGATTAGTTCTTAGGCTATAGTATAGATGTAGTCTAAGTTACAAGACTTGTCATATTCGATTCCACAATTGTGGTGAATTCTTCAAATACACTACTTTTGGGGAATATGACACCTACGCCCTTTTATATCATTGAAGAGTCTGGATAAATTAATACATTGTAAGATAATTTTTGTTTCGAAGGCTCTGTATCATTCATCTTGCCTGTAAAACCTTCTTTTCAATTTTGAATTATATTTGAAATTCTGAAATTTTATGTGCGCATGTTCTAACATAAGAATCTCTACACGCAATTTCTAGTTATGCTATAGTAGATTCTTAGTTGGTCTAATGCACAAAACTATTAATAAAGGTAAAAAAGTGGGCGACAAATTCTAATTTACAAACAAAGAAGAGTATCATACCTTCTTTCCCTGCCCGAAAGAAAACCGCTTCTCTATGGTTATATTGAGAATATCGAACAAATTTTGTACATTGAGAAACAATTGTTAAATTGTATAAAATAAAATAATAATAAGCATAAAGCACCATGACCTAGAAAATCACACAAATTGTATTAAAATCAAAGAATACATAATCATCAATTTTTTGCGTTTAATATCAAGTCGATAATCAAATAATTCGACAACTCTATAACTTTCAATCACCTCCGTTCCCCTTGCCCCCAAACAATTACTAAGTATTTTTTAAATTGTGCATAATTTTCTAACATTGACACACACATAAAAATAATTGATTATATATATGTCACAAAACCATAGTAAAAGGCGTAAGAAGGAAAACAAAAAGAAAGAAGAAACCTATAGTAGAAAACCTTTTAGGAGTTTATTCCAACATAAAGAAAAAGTTACCAGGAGTTTCACCTTCACATATATTTAGGAGTGCAAAACGAAAACTTGTATTTTTAGATTTTGAATGAAAAAAAAGATTCATATATTACATTTCATATGTTTAGAATTTAGCTCATATATCTTAGAAAATTTTTCAAAATAAACTTTTTCTTATTATATGGTGAAAATTTAACTTCAATTCTTAATTGAAACTATTGTTGTAATGGACTTTGCATATTGGATACAAGGCCAAAGGTGAAGTCCATTATTTTTCAAAAGCTCAATGCAATTTCAAGGTGGACTTTCATACGATAAACTTATCCAATTTCAATTTGAATCTCTTATGGATTGAGGCTACCCCTCATAGTTGCGACAACGATGCCTACGATCACAAGTGACCACAAGCTAACCCATGAGATGGTACTTGCTATAAGCACTGGGTAAAGTAGTAATATAACTCATAGAAGGAAGATAATTGATACGATACTGTAAATCTGAATACTGAAATACATAACAATAACAAGTCTGAAATATCTTATAAGAACACTGGAAACTAAACTGTCTTTCTGAAATAACTGATATTACTGAAAACAAAATGATTGTCTAACTATCCGACTATCTATCTATCTGAAATCCTCTAGAAATTATAAGTAGTTTATGGGACAACCGCCAACCAACTTCCACTGACTGAACATAAAAGATTATTAAAATAACCATTAAAGCATATCATGTCCTCGATGGATGAGGATTCACCAATACTGTTGTTGGGTAATGCTGATCTGCTTAAGAACGGTCAAAAAACTGAGCATTCAAACCCTTGTTATACTACAACATAGCACAAAGAAAAGTATGCAGTCAATACTTTGCATGTACTGCTATGCGAGATAAGGATTAACTGAAATGTATGAGGTAAATGAGCATGAATGCATGAACATGTAATATATGAGAATACAATAACAAGAATAAACATATTTCTGATATAATCTGAAATATGAAACACTGAATTTTGTATAATTGAATAACTGAAAATCTGTACACTTGGTCAAGTAAACCTAAACTAAAATACACTGAATATTGTACTAGGACTAAGAGAGATATCATGTAACCGACATGCCCCAATATGAGTTAATTGGGGTCTAACCTATAACCTCAGTTTGAAGGGTGTCATTATGTGCCACGGGTACTTACACTGGTTGTGTAGATCCACTAATCTATTATCCTGAATGATAAGGGTGTCAAGCCTAAACTGACAGGTGACCCCTGTGAGGAAGTCAAGCCTAAATTGATAGGTGACCCCTCATAACCTACACTGGCTACAAAGTTCTGAAACTCTGAGACTACTACTAACAACTCTGTCTAAACTGACAATGAAGCCACCATCCCTGCTTTCGTTCTGTGCTAAATCCGACTCCTAACTGTACTGATACTGGTACTGACTTAAGTTTAGTTAAACATAATAACTGTAACAACTGGATAAAATGATAGGATTCATGGTGTAATTGACTTATTACTTAAAAATCTAAAATCATGTAAACGCATAGGTATCGGGTGTTCATAAACCGCCAGCACTGAATGATCATAATATATGATATCAAAATTAAAAACTTTACTATGGAATCATGGTTCAAAGACTCAAGACATAAACATTTCACCCAATAAGTAAGAAGCATGAATTTGAACATGAAAATAGGTTAGGCATGAGAAAACAACATGATTACATGGCTAAATTCATAACTTGGGGATTTAACATGAAAACAATTGAAAATGGCATGAAATCTTTCAACTCAAAATATGAAATAGCTTAATTCACTTGTAAACATGGCTTATAATTTATTTAACAAGAGATTCATGGATTAATTTCATAATATAGGATAAGATTAACACTTTTAAGTTAAAAATAGGGTTTTTGGGCTCAATGGGTGAAAGGGACCCAATGATGAATACCCACATACCTCAGTAGATAGTTTCTTAAAGAGTTCTTGAGGGTTTCTTAAACTTGGAATCTTGAACTCTTGATTTCTTGAGAAAGGGGCTTGGATGTTATTTTTGGGAAAGGAGGAGGGTTTCCTGAGAGTAATTTTGAGAGAAAGGGGAAATAATGCTCCTAAGAATGCCACAAATCGTGCAATGGACGAGTTGGGTTGAGGGGAAAAAACCCTATTGCCCCTTTATTTTCATTAACAAAAAAAATCTAGACGAATTACCCTTGGCACGCCGCCACCCTTGCTTGGGTGAATCGGCCCTTGCGCCGCAACCTTTCCTTAGGTCAAACCACCATCATACTGTGACCCCCTCGCCTGTGTAGACACCTTCATGCCATGGACATATAGCAAGGGCTCTCGTCCTGCGCTATCTAAACACACCCCGAATCCTCTCTAAAAATCCTGAAACTCCCCCGGATCACACCTTTAACACCCCAATAATGTTTCAACTCAAAAACCAACGTCTCGGGGCCGGGAAAGCCAAAATAAAATTCTGTGAAGTTTAGGGGTCTTGAAAATGACTAAGTCCTTAACACTTAGTGAAAATTTCAAGCCTTGGATCCCTTAAGCATACAACTACAACTGAACCTATCTTAGTATCTTACAGGGTATTACAGAATCCACGTTCTAAATAAATATTTTAATAATCAATAACATTAACAAAATTAAAATAAATTGTAAATGACGATTTTGTATATTGTAGAGATTTTTAATAAAGGACAAAAAGTTAAAATCACTTTTCTAAGGGTCTTCACACTTTTAATATGATATAGATATGGATTATAGATATAGATTATAAATATAAATTATAGATGTGTATGCCACGACCCCAAAATCCAAGGGTCATGATGACACTTGTCGCGGTAAGCCTTGAGAAGTAAGCATGTCACCCAAGCTGATATAAAATGAGAAATTAATACCGAAATGAAGGAAAGTCTCCTAGAACTGAGTCGAACCATACACACACACACATATATACAAACAGTAAAAGCAAAAATATATTCAAGATACAAACCAAATCCCAAAACCTGATGTCACAATATATAAGAACTAACTAGTACAACTCGAGCTCAAAAATACATAAGATGTCTAAACAGGAGCAAAACTCTGTCTCGGAATACAAGTGAGGCATAGTCTAGATAATAAAAGGTAGAAGTCAACTCTGAATGCATAGATCAACCGCTACCTCGAATGGGCTTTAAATATCCCTTAAATTCACTATCCGTACGATGCACTCGTACCTAGATATGCACTGAAAGGATGTAGTAGGGACGATTACCGTCCATTTGTACTTAGTAGGTATCATAGGCACAATGAGTAAAGTAGAAAATAAAACATATAAACATAAACTATGGGCATGTCACCTACAATAAAAAAATATTCTAAACAGTAGCCCATACTGTCTCCACTAACAGTTCTAATATATAAAAATATAATAAATATATGTAGAGGAAAAAAGCACAAATATACGTGTACATCAAATAATGTATAGGAAGACAGAAAAATGGAAAATATCAAGTCAAAGACAGAAATACAGTCACAACATTATCAAAATATATAAAGAGAAATAAAAATGATGATGATGTGATGCAGAAGGTTGTTGCACAACCTCCGTATATACCTACGGAACTAAAGCTTCCTAGAGTAGGATCCATGTGGGGTTCGTCAACCCTTATAGAACCAATTTCAAATATCAATATCCATATCTCCTCTTTGACACATACAATGGTAGAGTATTTTTAAGATGTCACATTTTCTATCAAAAAAAGCCATTGTTTTCAGCATTTCCATGGTGATACCAATGTTTCATGAATAAATATGATATGAGGATGTAATTCTCACAACCAAACAAAATGAGAGTATCTAATATTTAACCAATATACCAACCATGTGAGCCAAAGATAGACTCAAATCAACAAACCATCCATGATCAATTATAATCCACAAAACCATCAGGTGAAACATGCAATAAAATATCATTGATACCACAAAAATCCCAAAATATAGGCTTTTCCTCCAAAAGATTGAAACCAAAGATACACATATAATTATCAGGCCAATAATATCATATAAGAACCTACCTGATCACACATAGCAAAGAATATTTAAAAACATCGAATATTATCCACATAGGCCCCCCTACAAGGGCATATAAATAACCTAACACATTTTTCATGATACAACCCTATACCTATATCATGTTTTTACATTATTATTAACTACCTAACTGGTCTGAAGAAACTAAAGTCATAACCTACCCCGAATGCCAAAACTCAATCCAAACAGCCTTCAATCCTGAGCTTTATTCTCATAAATGGATCCTAAATCAACTAAAATATTTTAATATAGAATCTACGCATCAAATGAAAGCCAACGATACCCATATTGTCTATTTTTGAGTCAGGGTCAAAATGGACCAAAAATGGGTTTTTGAAAAATAAGGGTGAAATCTTAATTTTATTTTAGAAACATGCCCCCATACTCATAGGAGTCTACAACTAAAAGCTCATGCGAAAATTAATTAAAAATGAGGTTCTAATCAAAGAAAAACTATTTTCAAGCTTTCTCGGCAAAACCCCTCAAAACTCATTTTAAACAACAAGAATTTGAAGTTCTTTTGAAGATGAAATCGAGAGAAAAATGATAATTTTAAGATTAGAAACTTACCCATAGAAGAATTATCGAAAATCCCTTTGGAATCATCCAAATTTGAGCTCCAAAGCCATAAAATAATAAAAACGGGGTATTAATTCTCAACTTGAGTAGAAATTACTAAAAATAAAAGACAAGTTCTAGGAAAATGGGGAAAATAGAGTTCTAAAGAGATAGACAATGATTCTATGAGAATAACACATCAAAACTAGTAAAAATTGGAGCTTCCTAGCTCCCAAAATGTTGAATATACGAAATGGGGTCAATTTTTGTGTTAACCATAAACGATGGCCACTAAATCGACACTTTGGCCACTAAAGCGGCCTGGTTAAATGATCAAAGGCCTCTAAAGAGGTCGACCAACCACTTAAGCTCCAACGCCTGCACTAGCACTACTAATCTTCAAAACTTGTTTTTTGACCTCCGACACTCATTCGGAACCTGTGAACATGATCCAATAGTGAAATTTGATTGTAAAATATGTTTTAGATCCAATGGAATCATCAAATTTAAGAAAAAAGAACATTATTATAAAATTGACCCCAATGACCCTATTTACACTCTTTTAGAACCAAGAGTCGAAATAAGATCTAAAAGCCACAAAACCGTACCAATCTCGCTACTAACCCAAATTCGATATTTTTGATCTAATGGCGATATTATATTTTTGAAAAACATCTTTTTCACAAAGTAGACCTTTGATACCCAATTTTACAATATACTAAACTGAGGGTTGAAATGAGATATAAAAGCCATAAAATCACACCCACCATGATACCAATCTAAAATCGATATTTCAGATAGATGGCACAATCTGTTTTGCTAACTAATGCACGGATCAATAAATATTGACAAAAGTTAACTATAAGACTTTTCAAGCCACCAAAAACTACAAACTCTCCCAAATCACACCGAAATACGCTAAGAATCGTGTCAATCATCCCCACACCCCATAAATACCACAACGCACAGGGAGGGGTAAGATGGTCAAATCACATAAAATGATTTTTTCACAAAAATCACCAAAAATCAAATCATTACATCATCCACCACTAAAAATCTAGTTCGTCCTCAAACTAAATGCAACAGAATTACCAAAACCAGCAAAACGTTAGGGATAATTGCTATGTATATCAGACTCAACCTCCCAAGTAGACTCATCTACCGGTCAATGCCACCACTGCAACTTAAGAACGCAAGCATCTACATCCGTGGCTAGGATGGAGATAGGCTCCTCAATAAAAGACAACCGCTCATCTAGCTGGACTGAATCCCAATGAATTATATGAGACTTATCTGGAATATAACATTGAAGCATGGAAAAATAAAAAAACTAGATGAACAACTAATAATTTTGAGGCAAAGACAACTTATAAGACACATCACTAACAGTCCTAAGGATCTCAAAAAGTCCAATATACCTGGGGATGAGCTTTCCCCTTTTCCCAAGCCTCAACACGCCGTTCATAGGATATACACAAAGGAAGACACGATCACCAACACTGACCCTGAGGGAATGAAGCCTATGATTTGCATATTGCTTCTACCTACTCTAAACTGCTAAAACTATATCCCGAATGACCTAAACCCTATCCAAAGATTCACCAAGTAAGTTCGTACCTCGATGTCTGATCTCAGAAATATCAAACTAACCAACTAGAGAGCAACAACGTCTGCCATACAAAGCCTTGAAGGATGCAATGTCAATACTGGAATGATAGCTATTACTATATGTAAACTTTGCCAAGGCTAGATGCTGCTCCTACTAGCCTCCAAAGTGTATCAGACAAGTGCAGAGAATATCCTTCAAAACCTAAATGGTTCACTCCAACTGACCATTGATATAGGGTGAAATATTGTGCTAACATCAACCTGGGTGCTCAACGTCTCCTGAAAAGTCTTCCAAAAGTGAGATATGAACACTGGACCTTGATCCGAGACGAAAGACACTGGCACCCCATAAAGATGAACTATCTAACAAATATAGGTACAAGTCAACCTCTTAGCACTGAAGAAAACCTAAACTGGAACAAAATGAGTAAATTTGGTCAACAAATCCACGATGACCCAAACACTATCAAAACAATGAGAAATACGAGATAACCCAATGATGAAGTCCATAGTGATTTACTCCCATTTCCACCTGGGAATGATTAACCTATAAAGCAATCCACCAGGTCTCAAATGCTCAGCCTTCACCCTCTAGCAACATAGAAAATGATCTATAAAGTTAGCTACAACCCTTCTCATACCACCCCACCAATAATACTACTTCAAATCACAATACATATTAGTCACTCCGGGATGTATGGAATACCTTGAACAATAGGCCTCCTACAAAATCAATCTAATCCAATTACCCACTCTCGGCATACACACTCAGCCTCCAATACTCAAAACACCATATGAATCAAGTGAGGCTCACTTACCCTCACCACTCAACACCTTATCACAAATCTACTCAACTCAATATCGTCAAATTAATGAGCCTAAATCTGTTCCATCAAAGAAGACCTAGCCTCCACGAATACAAAAACATATCAGGTGTCAAAGTATTAAGCCTGAAAATTTAATTAGGAAAAGATAGGGACTGTAAGTCCAAAGGCCTCTCATAGGTCAAAAGATGTGCCAAGCTACCAATGTTAGTTCACTCTCGACTTAAGGCATCCAAAACCACATTAGCCTTACTCGAATAGTAGAGAATAGTAAGATTATAATCTTTAAGTAACTTAAGACAATGATGCTACCTCAAATTAAGATCTCGTTGGGTAAAGAAATACTTAATGCTACAATGATCCAAGAAAATCTCATAACAAACTCCATACAAGTAGTGCCTCCATAACTTTAAAGCAAAAAAATTGCATATAACAACAAATCATGCGTAGGGTAATTATTCTCATGGGGATTCAATTAACAAGAAGCATAGGCAATCATCTTACCTACTGTACCAACACGACACCTAAACCAATACCTAAAGCATCACAAAAGATGGTAAAACCCATGCCCTCCATAGGCAGGGTCAAATAGAAGTTGAAGTCGACAAATCTTAGAGCTTTGAAAGTTTGCATTACAAGTATCGAAGCACTGAAACAAAATCTTCTTCTAAGTCAACTTGGTCAATTAAGATGCAACAAATGAAAAACCCTCAACAAAACACTGATAGTAACCTGCTAAACTACAAAAACTTTGTATCTCGGTAGGAGAAATATGCCTAGCCTAATCACAAACCACTGTAATCTTAGATGGATCAACCATAATACCTCCTTAGTAACCACATGACCCAAGACAGAGACAGAATCTTACAAAAACTCACACTTGGAGAACTTAGCATACAACCTTTATTCCCTCAACTCAGAAGAACAATCCATAAATATCCTCATGGTTGGCCTCAATATTCGAATAAACCAAGATTTTATCTATAAATACAATGACAAAAGTGTTGAGATACGGTCGAAACACCAAGTTTATCAACTTCATGAACTTAGCCGTGGCATTGGTCAACCCAAAGGACATGACCAAGAACTCATAATGATCTTTCGAGTCTAAAAAGCTATCTCAAAAGTATCCGAAGATATAATCCTCTACTGGTGATACTCGGACCTCAAATCAATATTCAAAAACGTGAAGTACCCTAAATCTAGTCAAATAAATTATCAAATATGAGAAAGAAGAATTATTTGTACCTATCACCTTGTTCAACTGTCATTAATCAATACACATATGCATAGACCCATTTTTTCTTTACACACACGACAGGCTCACCCTAAGGTAATACACTAAGTCAAATAAATTCCTTATCCAACAACTACTGCAACTGATCCTTTAATTTCTTCACCTCTGCTGGGGCCATCCTATAAGGAGGCATATAATTTTTTTGGTTCCTGGCTCAACATTAATAGTAAAGTTGATATCACAATCCAGAGGCATACCAAGAAAATTTATAGCGAAAACATCCATAAACTCATAGAAAATACAAACAGAATCAAAAGAAGGAGGTTAAAAAATAATAGTATCGTGAATATAAGTCAAATAAGATAGACACACCCTCTAACCAAGCGATGAGCCTGAAGAAAAAATATGACTCTCTTGGGACCTTAATGAAGCATACCCTTCTAAGCTATCCTTAGGACACCCAGTGAAGCTAAGCTCACAGTCTTAGCATAAAAGTACAAGACAACATGATAAGGAGATAACCAATACTTAACATAGGTGACATAAAAATCCACCCTCACATAATAAGCTCTACCCAGGTCTCATGCCCAATAAAAGTCACAACACAAGATAAGTACACTCAATCCATCACTATAGTGTCTCCTACAGGGGTATATACATGAATAGGCATATCAAAACACGAAGTAAAATATGCAGACACACAGGAGTAAATTGATCCCACATAAAATAACACAGATACAAATTTGAAACAAATAAGGATGACCACACATAGCTGCTAGACTAGAAGATCTACTACCTAAACCATACAAGGTTGCCTGCAGTGGTCTACCATAATATCCATGAAATCCTCTAGAATCTCTACCTCGAGGAGTATGATATCTGAACTTACCCTGATAGTGCACACTCTTAAAACCTCGCTTAGATGCTCGACTAATAGACTCATTAATCTTAGCATGATCCACATTACCTTGAAACGACGCTCTATACACTTCCAACTGAGCCATAGAAATTAAAGAGAAGCATTTAATCCCCTTCATGAACTTCTAAATCTTCTCAACTCTGTAGCAATACTAGCGGAAGTATACCGAGACAAGGCATGAAAACATACCTCATACTCCGTAAAAGTCATAGAGCCCTGCTCCAAGCAATCAAATTTATCTCTCTTTTGATCTGCTAGACCATAAGGCACAAACTTCTCCAAAAAGGCCTTAACAAACCAAACCTAAGTCATTTTTGAAGAATTAAGAGGTCTGCAGCTAACACGTGACCTCTATCAGTTTTAGTTGAATCGCTCAACTGGTAAGTAGTATAAGCAAACCCATGCGACTTAAGCAAACTAAGTTATGCAACTTCTCATGATAATCCACCAAGAACTCATAGGCATCCTCGCCTTGCAACACCACTGAACCTAGGAGAAACCCAATGAGTGAATCTCTCAAAACCTCTTTTGATCCTTAAGAGAAATAAATATACTCGTGACATGGAGAGGCATAGTAAATATGGCTATCTGAGAACCCATCCGAAGAGGTAACATAGAAGAATGTTGAACTCCTAACCTCAAATTACCTTACTTAGATTCCAGTACAAAAGTAACACACTCGGAGTATGTGGAGTTCTATATGTAAATGTCGGTACCATTGGAGGATCCATACTTAAAATTGGAGGAACACCACGTACATTCACATAGAAAGAGTGAAATACGATATAGAATTCAAGGTATAGAAGGACCTGCATGGTAAGGAACAAAATAAGAGAAGTTTCCTAAGGATATCTTATAGCCTCTTGAAGATAGCTACTAAAGTTTACGTACTGATCCTCGAGACTCTATTAGACACCTTATTCTTATACTATTGAGACCAATGGTCTTATATTCTCTGATACCAATTTATCACGATGCTAAAAACCAAGGTTAGGGGTAGCACTTTTCGTGGCAAGCCTTGACAAGTAAGCCTATCACCTAAGCTGATATAAAATGAGAAATTAATATCAAAACAAAAATAAGACCTCTATAACAAAGTTGAACCACACACACACACATATATATAGTAACAATGAAAATATAATCAAGATACTAATTAAATCTCAAAACCCAGTGTCATAATATAAGAACTAACTAGTATAACTCAAGGTCAAAAATATATAAGATGTCCAAACAGTAGCAAAACTCTATCTCTGAACACAAGTGAGACATAGTATAGAGAAGAAAAGGTAGGAGTCAACTTTGGATGCATAAATTAACCGTTACCTCGAATGGGCTCCAAATATTTCCTGAATCCACTATCCTTGTGGCACAGTCATACCTGGATATAAACCAAAAAGGTATAGTAAGGATGAGTATGGTCCACTTGTACTCAGTACGTATCATAGTATGACTGAGTAAAGTAGAAAAAAAGCATATAAACACATAATATGGGCATGCCACCTATAATTAGAAACTATCCCTAGCAGTAGCCCATATTGTCTCCACTAATATTTTAAAATATACACATATAACAAATACATGTAGAGAAAAGAAGAACAAATACAAACGTACATCAAATACAAGTATAGAAAGATAGAATAGATGGATAATATCAAGTTAAAGAAAATAATACAATTATATCATAAGGATAATATATGAAGAGAAATAAAGATGATAATGATGTACTACACGAGGTTGTTGCACAACCTCCGCATATATCTACGAAGCTAAAACTTCCCAACATAAGAATGTCACATTCCAAACCAGGGCCTGGCCATGATAGGTATCTCAATTCTCGCATGGACTAAAGATCACCCTAGAACCAAACCGAACCAACCACAATATACCCTAATGTCGTATGAAATTCGAACATATAAAAAGATAGCTTGCACCAAACTTAAGGAAATTAAAATCAAGTCTATAACTACCAACCGTCGTCTGGCTAAACAACCGACCGACACCGCCCGATAACCACACTAGTCTAAATAAAACCTTCTAATAAAGAACCAAAACATAATATCAATAAAGTGTCCAAAAAAACCCCTGACTATAGCCAAAATAGTCTAAACATTCTAAGACGCAAGAGACTAAAACATGAAATGTAGACTTCCGATATATGGAAGCTCACCACTTCAATATCAACTCACAATCTGATCTCGAATCTTAATTACTGAGTAAGAGAAGTAAAAGTATGGCCAATTCATGCATCGCATGGGGATACAACATCTTAAGACGGTTAGTAGGGTGGACGCTAGCATGTAACTCAGGGATGAGGATAATATAATGTCATGATCAACGATTTAAAATCATTCAAACCAATGTACATTATCAAATGCATACACATATATACCTCACATATTGAGATAGGGTACAAGGTTTAGCATGCATTTCAAACATTAACCTGGATTGTGAGGTTTAACTATCATAACATGTACCCACGGTTAATGGGCCCTGTCTCTCACCCCCGGTCAGGTCCTATGTATGTAGCTACATGAAATAGAGAATAGTCTCATATAAATGTATAGGGGACTCAAACCTCCTAATCATATATAATGGTGACTTAAGCACTCGATTATGTAATGATTTATGGGAGACCCAAACTTCTCAATCATATACTAAGATGACTTAAGCACCCGATCATGTGATGATTTACGGGGGACTCGAACCTCCCTAATCATGTAATAATAATAATGAAGGGAAATCAAACTTCCCTGGTCATTTGGACCCTCATGTTGGCAAACGCAATGTACAGTATCAGTCGCTCGAACCTTCACTTTCACGATAGCTACATAATTCTTTTAAGGGATGAATTAAAACAAGTATCACACAGTCCCATTCATTGAAACATTCAGGCATACATTGTTATAATTCCTATTCAGAATAGAAGTTAGCCACTTAATTATTGATTTGGTTATAATTCTATCCTAACGACTTGTTATGAGTCTTTATGACTCATACCCTTAGGTCCTACCTAAGAAAGAAACTCAAATAAAATTTACTCGACACCTTATGACTAGGGTCACCTAACCTATCAAGATACCTTATGACTTGCCAGATGAGTCGTTCCCAGGGAAGAAAGCTCAAAACTCAGAAAATTTTCAAGATCCAAAAACCCGAGGCTTTACAAGGACCCATGGGGGGTTTGTCAACAGGTGTACAACTAATTTTCAATAGAAATATCTATATATCCTCTTTAGCACAGACATTGCTAGAGGGTTTTTACGATGTCAAATTTTCAATCAGAAAAAGCTAGTGTTTCAAAAATTTCCAATATTTTCTTGGTGGTACCAATCTTTCATGAATGAATATGATATGTGGATGTAATGCTCACAACCAATAAAAATAAAAGTATACAATGTCCAACAAATGTACCAGTCATGCGAGTGAAAAATCTACTCAAGTCAACCAACCATCCACGATCCAATATAATCGAGAAAACCATCAGGTAAAACATGTAAGAAAATATTGTTGATATCACATAAATCCCAAATCTAGTCTTTTTCCACCAAAAAAGTGTAACTAAATGTACATATATCATTACCCGGCCAATAATATTATATAAGATCCCAGTAGGTCACACATAGTAAATAATGTTTCAAAACCACCAAAAATTATCCACATAGGTCCCCACACGTGCACATAAATCACCTAACACATTATCCATTGTACAACCCCACACCCATAGCATGCTTTTACATTATTATTAACTACCCAACCCAGTCTGAAGAAACTTAAGCCATAACGTACCTCGAATGTGAAAAATCGAGTCAAAAAGACTTCAATACTAAGATTTACCCTGAATAAGGATCCAAAATCAACTATAACATTTAAATACAGAATCTACGCGTCAAAATAAAGACAATGATACCCATATTGCTTATTTTTGAGTCGGGGTCAAAATGGACCCTTGAAATGGGTTTTCGAAATAAAAGGGTAAAATCATAATTTTATTTTAGAAACATACCCCCATATTGAAAGGAGTCTAGAGAATAAAACTTATGTGTAAAGAAGTTCAAAATGAGGTTCAAATCACAGAAAATCATTTTCAAGTTTTACCGACAAAAGCCCCCAAAACCCCTGGAAAACCCATTTTTAAAATAAAGAATTTGAAGTTATTTTGACTACAAAATCGAGAGAAAAATAATAATTATAAGATTAGAAACTTACTCATGGAATAAATATCAAAAATCCCCTTGGAATCGTCTAAATTCGAGCTCCCAAACTCCAAAAATGATGGAAATGGGTTTTTGATTCTAAACTTGGGTAGAAATTATGTAAAATAAAATTGAAGTTCTCAGAAAATGAGGAAAATAGAGTTCTAAATTGACAGACAATGATTCTATGAGAAAAAGGCATAAAAATAGTCAAAATCGAAGTTTCCTAGCTCCCAAAATTTTGATAATACAAAATGGGATCGATTTTGGTCTTAACCATCAGCGATGGCTGCTAAAGAGGAACTTCGGCTGCTAAATCAGCTTTGTAAAATGGGCAAAGGCTGATAAAGCGGTCGACCAACTGCTTTAGCGCTTGCACCAGCACCACCAATCTCCAAACCTTGTTTAAACCTCCAAATCTCACTCAGAACTCTATGAACATGATCCAATAATGAAATTTAATTATAAAACACGTTGCTGATCTAATGGAATCATAAAATTTACATAAGAAGGTCATTATCATAAAATTGAGCCCGAACCTTATTTGCACTATTTTAGAACCAAGAGTCAAAATCGTATCTAAAGGCCCCAAAATCGAATTAATCCCTCTATTAACCCAAATTTGACATTCTGAATCCAATGGAGATATTAGATTTTTGAAAAAAACATCATTTTCACAAAGTTGACCCCTAAAAATGGATTTCACAACTTTTAAAACAAAGGGTTAAAAAGAGATATAAAAGCCATAAAACCACACCAACTATGTTACCAACTTAAAATTGGCGTTCTGGATTTGTTGGTGTAATCCATTTTGACATTTGATGCACATATCAATAAATAATGATCAAAGTCAACTATAAGATTTTTCAAGCTACAAAAAATCACAAACTCACACAAATCACACTAAAATGCATTGAGAACTGTGCCAATCATTTTCACACCCCATAAACACCACAATGCAATCAAGAGAAGGGGTAAAATAGTTAAATCAAATAAAAATAAATATTTCACAAAAATCATCAAAAATTAAATCATTATAGTGTTTTGGTTTGAAATTGTGTATTTAAAGAAGGAGAAGGGTGAAGAAGGAAAATGCAATAGGCCAACTAACTAGTTCTATGTACTAACTAGGCTAAACTTCAATTGACACAACACTAGGAATTATTGACACAACACTAGGAATTATTCAATACTAACTCTGGGAGGAAAGATAACCAAATTGGGTGTTTCTTATTAAAATTCATGGTCAACATTAACAAACTCAAATACTCCATTTTAAAATGGTTGACCCTTTTCCTGAAAATATTTATTTCAATTTAGTTGTCTTATTTACAAAATCAAGAAAATTTTATTGTGTTCTTCCAATACTACCCCTATCATCAAATGACTACACAAAGTGTATATACCTACATTTATATTTTCAAAGCATAATTAATAAAGCTAATTTAGTAAAATAAACTTATCATAAGCATTTTCTTATGGAGAGTGTCAGGTCAACAAAGGTCAACTATTTTAAAACAAATGAAGTATTCACTGTAGGATTAATTTTAAATACACCTTAGTGAGAAGTAAATCTCATGGTTAACATTAACAAAGTCAAATATTAACTATATAAGATTAATTGTGGATACACCCAAATGATAAGTTGTACTCAAAAGTCAAGAGGGAGAGGTGAATTGAAATTTCTCTCTCCTTTTAGTCAATTATAGTGGGTAATTAGTCGATTATAATCCTACAAATGTGTTAGTACTACAAATAACAATAATATAGAACTTGGATAGAATAGAGTGAGAACAAAGAATTTTATACTAGTTCATAAAACCTGTGTGGTACCAACATTCAATTTCCTAGGGTTACCTTAGAGATTTGAAATAACTTGAATACAATGGTTTGGGTTTTGGTGATTCAATAGAACTACTTCTAGTTCATAGGTTGATACAACCTCTACTCATATAACTTTGTGCTTTTCTCTCTTTTCTATTGTGCTCAGTAGTAATGACAAAGTTATACAGTGATATTGTAAGAACTAAGGAGTTAAAGAAAAAGCTCGGGTAAAGTTGTTCAAGCTATACTCTATAGATAAAATATATATTTATAATACATATTGAGGCTTGAGTGACCCGACCCGACCAGGGGCCTTGTCGTAATGGGCATCCTAAGTCAAACCAGGACCGGAGACCACCCTCAATATCTAACCCAACTATCCATTATATACCCTAAGTCGAAAGGATTCCAAACATATGGCAAGGTAAAATGTAATTGCACAAATACAAACTCTGAGATAGGTCTATGACCATGACCACCCAAACGAGTCCACCTGTCCTAAACCCAATGGATAACCATAAATAAACAAAAATTATAAGCCAAAATTAAACCATAACAAAACTAAGTCCCATAAAATAACATAAAAAGATAGGACAATGATAAATTTAGTCCAACGGTATCAGCCCCAATACCAATGCCAATACTAACAGATCCCGGCCATACCAACCCATAGTAGCTCCACAAAAGCCTCTTACAAAAAGAAAACAAATATTCAGTTGTGACATGCCCCCAACCATAGCCAAAATAATTATCTATAAAATATCTAAAGTATGGAAAAATATCCATGATCATGAAATGTAGCCTTCCTGAATATGGAAACTCACCACATTAATCCAACCGAGCTGATCCCAAAATTTGATCACTAAGCAGGAGGAGTAGAATGGTTAGTTCCTGTATCACATGGGGATACAACCGCCCAAGGAAGCGTTAGCAAGTGAACACTAGCAATTACTTAGGATTAGGATAAAATAATGACATCTATTAAAACCAAGTAAGCCATCCACATGCGTACAAACTATACATATATTATATATATAACCATGCTGTGAAAAAGAAACTTGTTTAGCATACATTAAAAACCGTTAACTAGGGTAAGTGTAGATTAACCATCCTAAAACCATCCACAGGTTATATGGGTCCATTGTAACACCCTAAACAGGCCCCGATACGTGAAGCCGCAGTAATCGTAGATGCCATAAGTATAGGGGATTCCCAAGTACCCTTTGTTCATTATGATACATATGTACATTAATATGTACAATGTACTTAGAAGATTCCCATGTACCTCATAGTATCATATATGGTCACTATGACCAACCCCTTATATCGGCAAACATGAGTTTCCAGTGTCCGTCTATTAGACTTGCACCTTCAGGGTTGTCTATCACACCCTGCCATTATTGCCCAATTAAAACCATTTCCAACCAACCAAACCATTATTCCATTATTATTAACCAAGGCTATAAGAAGTGGTATCGTCATACCGACTATAGATTGGAAGCAATATCTTTAGCCAACCTTTTTATGTAAAGGGATTCCCATGTACACATAGATTATATTATCAAGTTAATTTGGAGGAATCCCATGTACCCCACAAGTGTTCCATTATTAAGTTTGCTTAGGGGAATCCCATGTAACCCACAAGGAAGTTTAATTGACCAAAACCATGACCACCAAACCCTACCATTTATCCATTCCAAACCAGTTAAACCATACTATGCAATAGTTCCATTAAAAGTTCAATAACATAGTAAAAGCATTATCATAGACATTTTATCATACATATTGGGGACATAGTATTTCTAAAACTAAATCTAATTACCAATTAACCATTACCATGAAACCAATTATCCAATCCACCATTTAAAGCATGTAAAAACATAATTAAAACATGGAAAATCCATAACCAAGCATTTAATACCAAAACCCCAACATATATTTGAAAACCCTAAAACCATACAATAATCATGCCATGAAATCATTATATAAATCATGTATATAGTCGGAACTAATAGTAAGGGAAAATTATCTTGCCTTAAATTAAGAAGATGATGGAGAGAAATTACCCAATCAAGCCCCAAATTTATCACCTTAGTGAAACCTTAGCCTTCCTTTACCCATAAGCCTTAAAGAGAAATATAGAGTGCTTAAGAGCATTTTCTAAGTTTTTAATGAAAGAATAATAGGGTAAATAACCTCCCAAGTGGTTTATAAGTTGTGGGGCCTTAATAGGCTAAGTGGGGGAAATGTCCAGATTGACCTACTTAAACTGCATAAAAATCCCTTCATAGGGAACGACTATAACATACCAGTCGTACCCTCCAGCACGAGTTGTACCCAAGCATACGACTAGTACCCTTGACCCGTACCCTTAGAAGAATAGAATCACAGGAGGTTTGATCATTGTCCACTATGCGAGTCAATGGTACAACTCGTACCCTGGCTTACGGCTTATGGTGAGCCATGCATACTATGACCCAAGTTATTTTACTAAGTTTCAGATCAACTGAAGGAAAAATCCAAACCAAGCGACCCGTATCAAACCATACGACTCATACAAACCCAAGTCATCACCTTTCCAAAAACTAATTCAACCCACTAACCAACAGTGGTTAGTATAAGACCAAGGCATACAACTAGTACCCCAGTATATAACTAGTACCCACCAATCGTATGCTGTCCAGAACCCAGAAATTTGAAAAATTTTATAAGGGTCCTAAATCCAAGGTGTTTCAGTCTCCCCTACTAGGTTCATTCATCTTGGAATGATGGAAATGGTGGGTCAAACACATGCATAATTCATTTGCATTATCAAATATAAATCCAACCTTTAACCAAATTAGAAATAAAGATGCAAGGATCTATTCTAACCTTTAACTAAGTTAGAAAAAAGATGTGATCAAAGACACATGCCTTCTATACGAATATCTAAGGCAGAAAAAATATGGATATTTAGACTTCATGTTCGTTTTCGCTTCCGCTTCCCATGTATCCTCTTCCACCTTATAGTTCTGCCATAAAACCTTAACTGAGGCTACACCCTTGGTCCATAACTGATGATCCTGCCGATCCAATATCTTAGTCAGGACCTCTTCATAAGATAGAGAATCTGAGATTCCCAATCCATCCAAAGGAACCACCGAAGAAGAATCACCAAGACACTTCCTCAATATAGAGACATGAAATACAAGATGAATAGAGTTCAAACTAGAAGGAAACTCTAATTTATATGCCACGATACAAACCTTCTACAAAACTGCATAAGGACCAATAGACTGGGGGCTAAGCTTCCCCTTTTACTAAACCACATCACTTCCTTCATGGGAGATACCTTTTAGAACACCTTATCTTTAACCTTAAACTCCAAGTCTCTACGCCTTACCTCCACATGCATCTTTTGGAGACTTTGGGCAGTCTTAAGACTATCCTAAATTACTTTCACCTTTTCCATTGCTTGATAAACCAAATGTGGACCAAACATATTCGCCTCACTAAGATCGAACCACCCAATATGAGATCTACACCATCTACCATACAATGCCTCAAAAGGGGCCATACCAATACTAGAATAGTAACTATTATTGTAAGCAAACTCTACAAGAGGTAGATGCTTAACCTAATTGCCACCATAATCAATCACATATGCCAAAAGCATATCCTCTAATGTATGAATAGTCTTCTATTCTTATCCATCTATTTGAAAATAAAAAGCAGTACTCAGGCTAACCTTAGTACCCAACCCCTTCTGAAAAGACCTCTAAAAGTAAGATGACAACTGCATACCACACTTAGAGATAATCAAAATAAGTACCTCATGCATTTTTACAACCTTCTGAAGATACGACCTCACATAGTCCTCAACCCAAAATTTGGTCTACACTGGTGAGAAGTGAGAAGACTTTATCATCCTATCCGTGATGACCCAAATTAAATTAAATTAGTTCCAAGATCGAGAAAGATCGGTAATGAAATATATATTAATTACCTCCCACTTCTATTCAAACAAATTAATCTCTTCATCTAACCCATCAGGCCTAATGTGATCAACTTTAACTTGTTGGCGCACTATATATTTAGACACAAAATAAGCCACATCCATTTTCATACCATTCGACCAGTACATCTCTTTGAGATCATGATACATCTTTGTTAAACCGAGATGAACAACATATTGCGATTCATGTGCCTTAGCGAAAACCTTTTATTGCAAACCATCAACGTCAAGAACATATAATCACCCTTGGTACCTCAAGGTACCATCACCACTGATCTCAAACACCATTACCCTTTTCCTACCTATATTACTCTTGATTTTGATCAAGACAGGATCTAGTTTTTTCTTCTCCTTGATCTCTGCACCAAGAGACGTTAGAAATACTTCGTGTACCATCACTACACCATCATTGGAGTCCAAGAGAAAAACTCCAAGATTAGCCAAGTGGTGAATATCTTTCATCAATTCCTGCTTCCTTTTTCCTTATAAGCCAAACTCCCCATGGATAGCATGCTAAGAGCAATAGTAACTATGTTATCTTTACCTTGGTGATAGGGAAGACTCATATCATAGTCCTTGAGAAGCTCCAACCATATCCTCTACCTAAGATTTAGCTCCTCAGAGTGAACGTTTACTAGAGACACTTATGATTAGAAAAAATGTCCATATATACTCCATATGAATAATGCCACCAAATTTTCAATAAAAAGACCACCGCTAAAATCTCCAAATCATGAGTAGGATAATTACTTTCCTATGCAGCATCAAAATATAACTAAGTCCCACCCTGGACGCATCAGAATAAACCACAAACCCCTCATTAGCTTCAGGAAATGTCAAAATTGGAGCTAAAGTTAGCTTATCCTTAAGCTTCTCAAAACTCCCATCACAAATATCCGACCAAGAAAACTTTTCTTTCTTTTGAATTAACTTAGTCAATGGGACAACTATCATCGAGCAACCCACGAACTACCTAAAATACCTAGCCAAACATAAGAAGCTCTGAATGTCGATTGGAGTTATAGGTCTAAGCTATCTTTTTACTAAAGCCACCTTTTGCGGATCCACAATAATCCCCTTCCCAGAAATAATATAACAAAGATAAGTCATATTGTTCAACCAAAACACATACTTGGTGAACTTGGCATACAAGTTTTGCTCCTTCAAGGTTCGCAACACCACACAGAGGTAATTATCATGATCCACCTTACTCTTAGAATACACCAAGATGTCATCAATGAGCACAATGACAAAAATATCCAGAAACTGCCTGAAAACCCTATTTATCAAATCCATAGATGCCGCCGAGGCATTTGTTAAACCAAGTGACATAACCAAAAACTCAAAGTGCCCATACCGAGTTTGGAAAGCCTTCTTAAGGATATCTTACTCCCTAATCTTAAGCTGATGATACCTAGACCAAAGATCTATGTTAGAAAAGAACTTGGCACCTTGCAACTGATGAAACAAGTCATCTATTCTTGGAAGAAGATACTTGTTCTTGATTATTAACTCATTCAATTGCCGATAGTCAATGCATATCCAAAGGAAACCATCCTTATTGCGTACGACTAAAACTAATACACCCAAGGGGACACACTGGGATGGATAAAACCTTTATACATGAGATCCTTAAGTCCCCTCAACTCAGCCAGAGCCATTCTATAAGGAGTAATAGATATTAGACGAGTGTCAAGAACCAAATCAATACCAAAATAAATCTCCCTATCAAGAGCAACACCAGGAAGATCATCTGAGAAGACCTCAGGAAACTCATTTACCAGCAGGACCGAATGTAAGGAAGGACCTTTTGAGTTAGATCTATAACTCAAACCAGATGATAAATACACCCTTTATAGATTAACCTCTGAGCTCTAAGATAAGAAATAAACCATCTCCTAGGAGCTAGGGAATAACCCTCCTACTCTATAATTGGTTACCTGGGGAACCTAAAGACAAACTTATAGGTTTGACAATCTAAGGACGTATAACAAGAGTGTAACCATTCCATCCCTAGAATAACATCAAAATCCACCATATCAAGTTTAAATAAATCCACCAAAGTTTGGCTACCACGAATAGATACCCCCTCCTAGACTCTTTTAGCAATAATTGAGTCACCTATCAGGGTAGAAATAGAAAAAAGATCTGAAATAATCTCGAGATCATAATCAAAACACACAACCCTAAATAGGGTCACATGAGAGAGAGTAGACCCCGAATTAAGAAAATGATACACTTCATGAGCAAAATATTATAATATACAATTCATAACATCAGGTGATGCCTAAGATTCGTGCCAACTAGCAAGAGAATATAACCTATTCTTGCCCATGCTAGTACCAGAAGAAGAAACAGATGCAGAAGAAGCACCCTTTGGTGAAGGAGTAAAAGATAAAGAAACTAGAGGTTTGACTTCTCCCAAACCACCCTTACAAACCGGACAATTTCTAAGCTATGGCCTAGATGACCATATTTGAGACACTTGTCCCTTTCCTCATCACTGAAACCTCAATGTAACCTACCACAGAACTGACAAGGAGGGCATGATGAGTCCGACTGAGCCCTACTTACTTGAGATTGGGCATCGTGTTCTCAAAAATTATATCTACCTTGCTGACGACTATCACCTTACTATTTTAGGTATGGAGCATTAGCAGTAGACAGGGAACTAGAATTCCTCCAATTCTTCTTTAGCTATTTACCACTATCCTATCCACCTTGTTGTTCCCCACCACCTTGTTCAGATAACCTAAACTTCTTACCCTCCCTTTCCCCGAACCTAGCCTACTTTATCTTATTTTTCTCTACCAACTGCATATGAATATTCAACCTATAAATATCCATATCCTTGATCAGCAATGCAGTCATGCTTTCAAGGATCAACACCCGAGATGGTGCAAAAGTAAACTTTATCATCTTTGCCGACATATTAACCACCATATCTAGAGCATTCCTTACTAACTAATGGAAATTCAAAGCATATTCCTTGAAAGACATTTTTCCTGGCCTTAAATTAACAAACTTCTCTGCTTTCACTTCCCTCAACTCCTGAAAAAAAAAGCAGTCCAGAAAAGCATTAGAGAAAGTATCTCGCAAAGTTGACTCCTCAACATCACTTCTCATCCCATCCTACTCCTTCTACCATTGGTACGCCACATCCTTAAGATGGTAAGAAACAAAATTCATTCCTTCCACATTCGTGGACTGCATTACCCTAAAGATTTTCTTCATTTCATCTAAGAAATACTAAGGATCCTCCTCAACCATAACACCAGTAAAAGTAGGAGGATTCATCTTTATAAACTGTCCAACCCTGGAGGCCTCAGCAGATGAAACACCAGATATGCCCCACTCAACTTGAGCAGCAACCAACTGAGCAATAACATGAGTCAATTTTCAAAATTCTGCATTAGTCACCTTACCTAGAGGAGGACTATTAGCAACCGGTAGAACTCTAGAAATATCAGGGAATGGACCCCTAGACCGAGTATGGATCCCCTGTATGCATCTCTTCAACATTTTCCCCAGTTGGGATAGAAGAGTTACCTTGCATATCAAATTATTGATATCACGACCTGAGACTATCCTCTAGTCGTAACACGGTGCTTGGAACTACAAGTGATCCCAAGCTAACCCATGAACTAGTATACTGCTTGAGCAACTGATTTAAATTGTATAAAAACTAAATTTGTTGAGCGGAAACATGATCATAAGGATATCTAAGTCAGTATAATACTGATAAAGTTTACCTTATAATAAAAATTGAAGAAAGAGACTTAAGTTACATGAATGACTCTGACTGACCATCTATGAAACCTCTAATATATTGATAATAGATAGATAGGACATGCCTCCAACTACCACTAATCAAAACATATGAATAATAATAGAACAATACATGAAATACAACTGACTGGAGATACTCAAACTAGGAGGACTTGTCACCTACTTGCTGTAAGCTGCAAATTGTTTGATTATGATGCGTAGGCTACAACTAGTACCTATATTATGAGATAATGTAGCACATAGATATATATGTGGATCAGTACTTCTGGAATGTACTGAGTAAGTGGGGGTGAATGCAATAAGTAAAATTGATTAGATACATAATCTTAAAACATGCATTCTAAGTGCAAGTAGACTCACCAAGAGACTGAAACCATCTGAAGGCTGAGGTATCTTAAAACATGAGTAACCAACATAATCTTATAGGTTGGTGAATCACTACACTTAGTTACTTAATTATCTACTTTTGGTAGAATGCGTATAACTAAAGCTTAGAAGCAGTAAATTATAAATATTGTATGTAAATCTCATGTAGAGCTGAATATGCTATAGAATTAAACTAAGAATCATGTATGGATACTAGGTCTGAAACTATGTGGTGGAAACTAACACAAAATCATGCACATCTGAACTAAAATATAAACCAACATAACTCGAGGATCATGATATACAACTATACTGAGCATGAAAGGGTAAACATACAAAACCAAACATAACATGTAGTGAGTTGTTCAGAATAACTGAATGACTTGTATTTGTATAAATAAGTAATTAGATATCTATGTAACTAGACCACTGAGGTACATATACTCCTTGTAACATTGGCACGCCACATCCTTAGGCTGGTAAGAAACAAAATTCATTCCTTCCACTTTCGTCACCTGCATCACCCTACATATTTTCTCCACTTCATCCAAGAAACACTTTTAGTCAAACACCTATAAACATATCTTTCTCATATACTCTAAACTACCATAAATAACAACTTTCTTGCACTATCCTTAGGAAGACACACATAGAATTTCAAACAAACCATGAATAATATCAAAAGATCTACCTCGATCATCCTTCACACTTATAGCATGAAATACAATAAGCATGGAAAATTTTTTTCCTATCTTGAGACATTACGACTATCATTTCACAAGAGAAGTTCACTGGAAGGTTAGAATATGAGAATCTAAAGCATCAAAGGATACTATACGTAACTTGGACAGTTAAGTGAGGCCTGAGGAATAGAGTATCAAAAGTATGAATTCATTAAAGAGATCAAAATTATGGACATACATGACATGATTTGAATTCACTGATCATTGAGAGTGTAGCATAAGTACCTGGAACTAAACTTACTATAAAGCATGCGTACATGAGTCATGAGCTGCATGACTTAGTTTGGAGTTCATAATATCATGGAATATGATCGTACTGCTGAGTAAATTGGAACTCCTTCTACTTGGAATTGGAAGCGTACATAATTCTCTATATTGTACATGAACATAGACTATGATCATGTAGGTGGCATGTAAGGCATGAGTAAACGTCATGATGACTTACATACAAAAATTTGTACTGAGATAAGAATGGGTCAAATATCTTCCTCCCTTATTGATGTTCTACAATACACTGGCATCACTACTAGAATCTAAGAGCCTAACTTAGTTGTTTGTTCAATCATCTTTCCCTTAGATTTAAGCCATCATTCTAAGTTTGCGGACCGATTTAATAAAATCTCAACTAAACTACAACCACTTTACTCTAGAGTCCTAGATATAACAAAACTCATAGATAACAAACTCATCTTGAGAGACTACACCTGAAAATGTAAAACCCACTGCTAGTCCTCCGTGCTGAGATACAACTTTTAATTTTCTATAGCCCCAATAGTCATTATTTAATAACTTAACCAATGACCAACTTAGAATCTTCATGAGTGTCACCATACCATGAGAATTACCATTAAACCAATATACCCTACACAACACCATATAATTTTGAATCAATATACTTAAATTCATGCATATACTATTTCAAGCCTACTGGTTCACTTTTCATAGAACTAGCCCTAGGTATACATAATATACTAAATAATTATAAACACCATCCCCACTTTACTGGTGCTAAACTTTTGGGTTCATGCTTCTAACATTAGATCATATGCTGTCATAGGGTTTTTGGAAAAGATTTGCGACAATCTGACTATAGCTCAATACATGATTTACATAATCATGAATGAAATCTTTCATACTTTAAAATATAAAGGCACTAATAGGGTACTATCAAGCCTGCATGCAATCCCATAACTATCTGTAGGGACTGTCTAAGAAAACTCTATCTTTAAGGTTTTAAGTTGGGCTATTTTCGTTGCCTTAAGAATTAAGCAGAATTGGCACGAATGGAGTAACATAAGAATCTGCATAAGTTCCTTAAAGAATACTTCTACTGCATGATTTGAGACATAAAAGAAGGGAAACATTTCTTAAATTCCATATAGCCTCTTGAATAAAACTACAGACATCTCCGTACATCCTACAAGACTCAATTTGACATGACAATGTAGGCACCCTAGGAAACTTAAACTCTGTTCTTTAATACCAAGTTTGTTACCACCCAAGACTACACCCTAGAATAATAAGTAATCCCAAGCTAACCCATGAACTGGCATACTGCTAGAACAACTGATATAAATTGTATACAAAACTAAATTTGTTGAGCAGAAACATGATCATAAGGAAATGTGAATAACTATAATACTAATAAAGTTTACATCATGATAAAAATTGAAGAAAGAGACTTAAATTACATGAATGACAACGACTGACCATATATGAAGCCTCTACTCTACTGACAATAGATAGCTGGGACATGTCTCGAACTACCACTAATCAATACATATGAAAATAAAAGAACATATGAACTAGATCTAACTGGAGATTCCCGAACTAGGAGAACTCATCACCTAATGGTTAGAAGCTGCAAACTTTTTGATTATGATATGTAGGCTACAACTGGTACCTACATAGTGAAACAATGTAGCAAATATAATATATGCGGATTAGTACTTCTGGAATATACTTAGTAAGTGGGGGTGAATACAAAAACTAAAATTGATTAGATACATAATCTTAAAACATGCATGCTAAGTTCAAGTAGACTCACCAAGAGACTGAAATCAAATGAAGGCTTAGGTTTTGAGTAACAAAGATAATCTAATAATTTGGTGAACTGCTACACTTAGTTAATTAAATCTCTACTTTTGGAAGAATGAGTAGAACTGAAGCTGGGAAACGGTAAATGATAAATACTTTCTATAAATCTTATGTAAAGCTGAACATGCTCTAGAACTAAACTAAGGATCATGTATGGATACTAGGTTTGAAACTATGTGATGGAAACTGACATAAAATCATGCACATCTGAACTAAAATATAAACCGACATGACTTAAGGATCTGAATATACAACTATACTAAGCATGAATTCATAAATATACAGAACCAAACATAACATATAGTAAGCTATTTTGAATAACTGAATGACTAGTATTTATATAAATATGTAATTAAATATCTATGTAACTAGATAACTGAGGTTCGTATACTAAATAATAGAGATCTATTTATAGAATAATCGATATCTTCATACTGAGAATGTAAAACTAAACTATAGGTAGTATGAATGAGTGGACTAAAATTGTAGGAGGTATCTTGAAACCCATATGCCATAATCTCAGTTAGTCGGGGTCCAACCTGTAATCCCAGTTGGAAGTGTGTCAGAACCATGCCATGGTTACTAACACTGGCTATGTGGATCTACTAAACTAGTGTCCCAAAGGACTAAGAAGTCACCTTCTACTAGCATGTTCTTTCATTAGATAAGTGTAAACCCTGAAGACATGTCAAACCTATGTTGGCTACATAGTTTTGAAACTTTGAGGCTGCTACTAAAGCTCACACCCTCTACTGGCAGGTGAGCCTCCATTACTCGGTTTGTTCAGTGCTAAATCCTACTCCCACCTAAACTGACACTGGTACATTGAATGAACTAACTGCAATTGAACATTATTTCTAATAGTGCTAATCATGATCATAAATGTCTAAGTAGAACGATAAGATTCATGTATTAACTAACTCAATACTTGAAAATCCAAAATCATGTAAGACACATAGGTATCGAGTGTTCATAACCGCCAACACTGAATGATTCATAAAATATGATAATAATGCTTAAAACTACAATATGGGAATCATAATTTAAGACCCAAAGCATAAACAGTTTACCAAAACAAGTGAGAAGCATGAACCTGAACATGGGAATATCTTAAACATGAGAAAAAAACATGATTAAATGGCTAAATTCATAATTCAGGGATTCAACATGAAATCAATGGGCTACAAAATGAAAGTAAGTGAACTTGAAAAGGGGATCATGTTTATAGGCCTAAATATATAAGTTTAATAGTTTGACTTGGTATTGACCAACCATGACATGTAAGTTTGGGGTTTGAATCATGTAGTACCATCATTTACATGATAAAGCTAATAACACAGCTTGAATGTAAAATTAGTGAGGAAACATGGTTATAAGTAAATCTTGATGCACTTAAAACCTTTAATCTCATAGAAATATCATAATTCAGGAATTTGGCTAATTGTGTATGAACTCTAGTTGCAAATTATGAACTTTAATCTTTAGAGTAAGTTTTGGGCACAAGGATGAGAGAGGATCTTTGTTCATAAACCCCACATACCTTAATTGAATAAATTCGTGAAGGAATTTTGAAATTGAATCTTGAATCCTTGAAGAAAAACTTGACTTTGGAGCTTGGATACTTGAATTCTTAGAGAGAAAGTTGAATATTTTGTTCTCATAAAAGGAGGGTTTCTATGTGAGAAATTTTGAGGAAGATGGGCAATAATGCCCTTTTGGGTGTTATAATTCATTCATTGGATGTTTGGGGTTGAAGTGAAAGGACCAAAGTTCCCCTTTACCCTTAAGAAGCTTAAACTATGGAGGAATAAGCTCTGCATTGCATCCCTTATTCTGGGGGAGAGAGCTCCGCATTGTGCCCCTTATTCCGGGGGAGAGACCGGCGTGCTGTAGCCATATCGCGGACCCTTACTTTCTCTCATAAAAATGGGTATAACTTTTTGCTGGGGTATCAAAATAAGGAGTAATTGGTATAGTTGGAAATATAATTCAATTATCTATCGTTTGGTGGGTCTTGAACTAAAAATTTCAATATATATAAAAATTTATACACGTTCAAAGTTAACCCTTGTAGAATCGAATGCCAAAATTTGGTTGAATCAAAGACTCTTAGCTCAACTTTTTTGTATGTGGTTTCTATGAACATTTTTCACCTCATAAGCACTTCACACACAAGGATAAAGATCATGAAAAATATATTCAAATATTAATCATGGGATTTGAGTTTATACATGTAGGAACGACGGTTAAATGTCTAGCCCCAAAAATGCAGGACGTTACAGTGGAGGCATGACCTAAAAATTAAACAAACATGGGTTAGAAAGAACATTAGACCTTGCATCTTGAAAATAAAATACCAAGAAAGTGAAATATTCCTAAATTCCTTGTAGCCTCTCCCTTATGAGTGTGACGCGCTACTTACCCCAAAAAGAGACTCTACTCGACACGACCTTGTGGACTCCCAATTGACCATGAACCTAAATCTCTGATACCAACTTGACACAACCCAATCAGGGGCCTTGTCGTAATGGGCATCCTGGTCCAAAAATGATTGGAAACGACCCCGATATCCAACCCAACCATCCAGTATATACCCTAAGTAGAATGGAATCTAAACATATAACAAAGTAACGTGTAATTCCACAAATCCAAAATTTGGGATAGGTCTATGATCGTGACAACCCAAATGGGTCCACCTATCCCAAACCCAACTGATAACCATAACCAAACCAAAACCATAAGCCAAAATCAAACCATAACCGAACCAAGTCCCATGACATAATATAAAAAGATAGACAGGTGAGAAATTTAGTCCAATGATATCAACTCCAATATCAATCCAAATATTAAGGATGACACCAATATTGATCCTACCTATACCAACCCATATTAGTTTTATAAAAGCCTCTAACCAAAAGAAAACCAATATCCGATTGGTACATGCCACTAACAAAAGCCAAAATAAATATCCATAAAATATCTAAAGTATGTAAAAGCATCTATGAACATGAAATAGAGCCTTCCCAAATATGGAAACTCACCACTTCAATCCAACCAAGCTGATCCCAAAATTCAATCACTAAGCAGGAGGAATAGAATGATCAGTTCCTACATCGCGTGGGGATATAATCGCCCGAGGAAGGGTTAGCAGATGAACACTAGCATGTAGTCAAGATAAGGCTAAAATAATGGAATCACATAAAGCCAAGTAAGCCAACTACATGCATATAATATATAATATATATATATATATAGGTATGTGTAGCTTAACCATCCTAGAACCACCTATGGGCTATATAGGTCCAGTGTAACCCCTTGAACGGGCTCCACTATATATAGCTGCACAAATTGGAGATACCATAATAGTAAGGGATATCCAAGTACCCTTATCTCTCTATGATGCATGTGTAAAGTGTACTTAGAGGATTCCTATGTACCTCATAGTATGATATATGGTCACTATGACCAACCCCTTATTTCGACAAACATGAGTTTTCAGTATCCGTCTGTTGGACTCGCACCTTCATGGTTAACTATCACACCTTGCCATTATTTCCCAATTAAAACCATTTCCAACCAACCAAACCATTATTCCATTATTATTAATCAAGGCTATAAGAAGTGGTATCGTTATACCGATTATAGCTTGCAAGCAATGTTCTTAGCCAACCTTTTTATGTAAAGAGATTCCGATGTACCCATAGATTACATTATCAAGTTAACTTGGAGAATTCTCATGTACCTCAAAAGTGTTCCATTATTAAGTTTTCTTGGGGGAATCGCATATAACCTATAAGGAAGTTTAGTTCACCAAAACCATGAAAACCTAACCCTACCATTTATCCATTCAAAAGCATTTAAACTATTTATACCATTTAGGGTTCCATTACCAAACCATACCATATAATAGTTCTCTTAAAAGTCTAATAATATAGTAAGAGAATTATCATAGGTATTTTATAAAATACTTCGGGGGCATAGTGTTTCTAAAACCAAATTAAATTATCAATTAACCATTCTCATGCAAGTAATTAGCCAAACCACAATTTAAAGCATGTAAAAACATAATTAAAACATGAGAAAACCATAACCAAGAATTTAATACCAAAACCATACCATAATCATGCAATGAAATCATTTTATAAATCATTTCTTTAGTTGAAACTAACAATTAGGGAAAAGTATCTTGCGTTAAATTGAGAAGACAATGGAGAGAAATCACCTAATCAAGCCCCAGTTGATAACCTTAGTGAAACCCTAGCCTTCCTTTACCCAAAAGCCTTAGAGAAAATTATATAGTGTTCTCTAAGTGTTTAATAATAGAATAATTGGGTAAGTAACCTCCCAAGTTGTTTAGAAGTTATAGGGACTTAATATGTTAAGTGGGAAAATGTCTAGATTTCCCTCACTTAAACTACATAAAAATCACATCACAGGGTACGACAATACCATACTGGTCGTACTCTCCAATACGAGTGGTACCCACCCCTCGTACCCTAGCCCTTCTCCTTGGACCCAATCATGTCCAATATATGATTTACCCAAACCAAGTCATACCCAAGCATATGACTAGTACCCTTGACCCGTACCTCTGTCAGAATAAAATCACAAATGGTTTGAACACTGTCTACTATATGAGTTCATTTTACGACTCGTACCATAGATACGGCTCATGGTGAGCCACTCGTACTCACATCCAAGTTATTTTACTTAGTCTTAGATCAAGTGAAGGAAAAACCCTAACCAAGTGACCTATATCTAACCATACGACTCGTACCAACCCTACCCATTCTAGAAATCAATCCAAACCACCAACCGATAATGGTCAGCATACAACCAAGGCATACCACTCATACCCCAGTATACGATTGGTACCCACCAATCATATGCTTTCTAGATCCTAGAAATCCAAAAAAATTTCTAAGGGTCCCAAACCCAGGGTGTTTTATTGACTATTGGAATGACATTGATTCAACAATTCAATTAGCAGTCTTGATATCGTTGAGGTAGAATTGATTAAGGCCTTGATTTTTAGGAATTAAAATTACCTTCTTCTAACTCCAAGTACAGTCAGATCTCTCTACAACAACCCCTCATTATAATAACATTTCACTATAGCAACCTAAATTCTTTAGGACAACACAATTTTAATGCCTTAAGTTTCCTTAATCTCATGATAAATCACATTGGGATACAATTCTTACATCAAGCTTGAAACATTTAAACTATTCATTAATTTTAAATGCATAATCCTTAGATTTTAATTCTTTGTCAATACAATATATCTCGTTATAAATGCATGAGCAATATACCTTTAGTGATGAAACATATAATTTCATAGAAAGCTTTGTCCACTAAAGTTTTCCACCTAAAGATAATGTAGCACCATTCATTAAGTATCATTAGTAATGAGTTTTAAGTTATTAGTGACACATCATTTTTGTGGCTAATAATGTATTATTTGTGACAAGCTACTATTTGTCTTAAATTAGTTATAATTTATGGCACAATTTTTTTTTTCATAAAAAATAAGCTATTGCAAATAGCAAAAAGTTATCATTCGTAGTTAATGTTATATGCTTTAGACACAAAATTTTATATATAACTATGACCTTAGTTTATCATTAGTAATATAACCAATTAGTGACAGTCATTTTACTGTCTTTAATCAATGTGTGATTTACTGACAACATAATATTTTCATAAAATATACAATGTATAAATAACAAAGATTTAAAATTTGTAGCTGAATAATTTTATTATTTGCTATGAAAATTAGTTTGTTGCTAAATATAAAATATTTTTTCCTACACTTGTTTATGAAAGCAAGTGACATCTAACAAAAAAATTTCAACTGTGCATTATAGGTATGATACAATCATAGAATGATATGATAATACCGAACTATATCTTAAGAAAATTCAAGTGACAATGGAAATATAAAACATAATGTCTCCAAAGAAAAAGTCCTATAAAAATGACTTCGATAAAAGTGATTTTTATTTTTGGCCCCACTTAACAAATTATTATTTTTTAAAATCTTCCACACTAAATTTTTCTATAATACATATGTTAATCTGCTCAATTGACTATCAATGTTTTCTTATAGACAAAAACTAAAGGATAAACACATTATATCCCTTAAACTTGCATAAAATTTTTATTTAGACACTTGAACTTTGTCATATTCCAATTAAACACAAAAATATGCACAAGTTATTTTCAATTAGACATAACAAGATAACTTGTCATATTTCATAAATAAAATTACCCGTCTGACATGGAAATAAGTACTCCACATATTCAAAAAACACCACGTAGATAAACTCATATAAAAAAGGGTTGATACACAATTCATTCTTTCGTTGAGAAATTTTAGGGATGAAAAATCATTCATCATTGTACCATTTTTATTAATAATCCACATCATCTCCACTACTATCCCTTCCTCGCGCTAGCAGTAGCGGAGGCGACAAAGGATTTTTCTTATTGTTTGATTGGAAGATATTACAGATTCTTGAGAAAGGGGTATAATCGTATAAAAATGATACTGATATTAGATGCAAATTGTCTAACTAGGATGAAAAAGTAGAGGGAAATGAAAGAAAAGTGGATGAGTTTGATGAAAGCTGGAGTATTTGTGAGATTATACCCTAAGAAGTTACTCATTATCCTCAGAATTGTTTTTCTTTTTTCACTTGAGAAATTTCAAGAACTGAAGTTTATTATTTAAAGTAAAGTAAAATTCAATATATTAAGATTGGGAACAAGATAAATTTAGACGGAAATACACTTATAAGAGAAAGAATGAATGGGGTATGGATGAATTTCAATCTTTTCAATGTTATTTTATCTATGTGGATTTTTTTTGAAAATGTGGAATACTTATTTCCATGTTAGATGGGTAATTTATTTATGAAATATGCCAAGTCAGCTAATTGTGTTAATTGGAATAAATTTGTTTATGCTTTTGTGTACAATTGGAACAAAGTAAACTTCAAGCATCAAAATAGAAATTTTGGGCAAGTTTAAGGGGATGAATATGTGTTTGACCAAAATTAAAACTTAAGTATGTCATTTTTCAAACATAAGTTCTAAATTTTATCCGTAAGTAGACATTCAGGGCATCTATTATTATGATACACTATAATTTTAAAATAATAAACACATTTGATGAAACACCTAGACTGTGAACCACTGAAAAATTCTCTTATTTGATGTTTCTGGACTTGGTACGACTAAGGGTACCACTCGTACCCTTTGAATACTAGTTGGTGACCCCCAAAGGTATCCAAGGAAGTGTATTGGGGTTAGTCATTGTACTAGGTATAAGTTATTCCTCCCCCTCCTTAATCGTACACTAAGGTATAAGTTGTACCTAGGTAAGTTGTATGGTGCTTAGCACTTGAACAAGAGTGGACTGTTTTAGGTATGAGATAGAGGTACGGTTAAGGGAGCTAGTTGTACCCTTGGGATACGATTCTAGGCGATGTAGGCATACCCTAACCAGTGTATGAGTCTTAGTTTAGGCCTAGGATATGAGCTAGGGTACAATTCTAACCCTAAGGTATGGTTCCTTAAGTGAGTTGTACCCTTGCATGAGCTTAGTTTCTAGCTTTTAACGAAAGGCCTTATGGTTATTTCCTACACCTAAAACCCTAATTTAACTCACTATATAAATGGTTTTAACCTCCTAAATATCTCTTTTGATGGATCAAACACCCTAAATACTCTCTTAAACTTATTTATAAAGAATTGGAGGCTAGGGTTTCAAGGGTGACCTTCAAGAGGCAAAGTGAAGTCAAGACTCTTGGTGAATTAAGTATTTTAAGGAATGAAACTCTTACCCTTAATAAATAAATCTAAACCCATGTATTTTACACTCAAGATAGTTAGTGTACATGGGGATATTTAAAACTAAATAAAAAAGGTTTTTTTGCCTAATGATAAATAGTGTTGACTTTTGCTTAGACTTGTGTTTATACATGTTATTGATGATGATTTGAACATGTGGGTTCTAGTTGTATGTGGTATAACTTGTGAGTCTTGAGTAACTCTATTCTTGATGATTTCTACCATGAAAATAGCCTTGGTAAAGGCATGCACTTAAGGTATTTGTGAAAATGTCTAAGTGAATTGTCTAGTCTTATATTGGTGATGTTTTGAACTAGGGAAATGGCCCAACATGTATGAATAGTTGTTAAATTATATTTTAAAGGTATTATGATCCATGTATGGTTAAATTTTTAACCTTGTTGATTGATGGTTAATAAGGGGTTAAAGTTTCTAAACATGAATATGAACTTGAATTATGTGGAACTAAAGTGTAGTGTGAATGTGGTATAAGATTAGCTATGATATGTGAGTGGTTTGTAAAGGTATTAATGACCCTAATTTGGATAGTATTATGAATTAACTTAAGGAATTAGCCCATTTAAATGGTTGAGCAATGAAGGGTCCCATGAGGACCATTTGGTCATGTATAGTGTGAATTGTCTAAATGGGTTAAAGCCCTTAAGTATGAATTAAATAGATGATGATGTATGGAAAAAGGGTTGGAGTCCTAATGTCGACTAATGATAGTCGTAATGGGTTGAGATTAAAGTCCCTTACCTAATGAAAGGGCTTGAGTTTAAAGTCCCTTGCCTAATGAAATTACTTATGGTTAAAGTCCCTTGTACAACGTGATCACTTGACGTTGAAGTGCCTCGCCAAATGAAATTGTGTAGGCTACAGCCCCCGATATAACATGGTATGAGGTTTGAGCCCCTTGCCTCATGTATAGTCATGAGGTTAGAGTCCCTTACCCAAATCAATATAAGTGTGTGGTAAGAGTCCCTTGCTCAAATAGATGTGTATATGGTTAGAGTCCCTTGCTTAATAAGTGTATACATGGTTAAAGTCCTTCATCTAAGTAATATATTAATGTGGTTGAAGTCGCATGCCTAATAAGAATTCTTTGAATCTATGTGTGGAAGGTCGAAGTCCTCCAGATTATGTTTTATGATTGAGTGTTGTGAGAATGTTGTTAAGACTTTTTTACTTGCTTGGCATGTGATATACTTATATATGTGGATAAGGTCATGAATATAGTTGAATATGATATATTGACTTGTTGTTTATTTGTTATGCTATTTTATCCTTATTCTTTGGTTACATGCTAGCGCTCCAACTGCTAAACATCTCCAAATGCTATGTAACCATACGACATAAGGGACAAAGCATCATCTTCTCTTCATGTACAATTATTAGGTGATCAAAGCAGTTCTTGCATTGACCGTGGAGTGGTGAGCTTTCTTAATTTGAAGACATTTATTCTTGGTCTCCTATCTTTAGACTTAGTCTTATTTTGACTTGGTTTGGCTATTGTCGGGGGCTTGTCTCGACATATATATTTCTAAACATCAGTTTGTATAGAGGTATTATGGATTACTATGGACTTGGGTGTAATGACTTGTTTTATAAGTCTAATGAAATATTAGGCATGTTTAAGTTATGACTTGTAGTATGTTTCTTCTGTCTTATTTTATGGTTGGGATTCACCCAAACCTTATGATTAATGTGATGATTAGGTTGTGTTATCAAGGAAAGCTCCAATTTATGTGGGCTTAGGGTATTCATACAACATGGTCTTTAGGTTTTATCATATTGGTTTCAGAGCCAAGGTTCATGGTCATTGGGTCTGTGTAATATCTATTGAGTAGAGTCTCTTTTATGGGTGTGAAGAGCACCAAACTTACATAGGAGGAGCTATGAGGCCTTTTAGGAAATGTTTTCCATTCTTGTGTTCTAATTTCAAGCTATAGAGTCTAAGGTATTGGATTCCTCTGATTTCTATTTTCTATCTTTCAGATTATTCCTATAAGGATATCTGAGGTTAAGCCAAACACTTCTACCCTAACCGAGAGCCTTATGGATGAAGCTCATCCAACTTTTGGAGTTCAGACTTGGGCTAGGGCTATAATATCTGACCATATTCATGGGGTCCCACCTATCCCCACCAACCTCTACTATAGGGGCAATATTCCTATTTTATCACCTAAAAGGGATGGTACTAATACAGAGTTTTGTCGCTCTATCAACATCTTGACTCAAATCAGAGGTGGCCTCTCAATTGGAGCATGGTGTTCTGACTATTGTTTCTTCTAAGGCCATAAGAATTGGCTAATTCATGAGGTTAAGCCCTCCTTTATTTATGGGTATGAAAGTTGAGAAAGATCCTCAAGGATTTGTTGATGAAATAAAGGAGATCATCCAAATCATGTATGCTTCGGGGGTTAAGGCCGTTGAGTTTGCTTTCTACCAATAGAAAGATGTAGAGTACCAATGGTATGAAGGTTGGGAGTTATCTAGAGGTGTTGATGCTAATCCTTCCATATATGAGGATTTCTCTGAGGGTTTTTTAGACTGCTTCTTTCCTCAAAAGATGAGGAAAGCAAAAAAGGAAGAGTTTGTGAACATCAAGCAAAAGAGGATGTCCGTTCAAGAGTATGCCTTGAAATTCGATCTATTGTAAAGGTATGCTCTTGAGATAGTCTTTAGCATGAGGTATAGGATGCATAAGTTTTTCTTAAGACTGTACTGAGAGTTAGTCCTTGAAAGCAAAATGGCCTTGCTGACTGAAAATATGGGCATCTCTAAGTTAATTGCATATACGCAATAAGTAAAAGAAGAGTAAAGAAAGAAAGTTGATTTTAGTGAAAGGCAAGGGAATAATTTTAGGTATTTTGAGCCTAGTGTAAGTGGCCACAGAAGAAGTGGGAGAGTTTGGGTTCTTTCTCCTTAGCTAGCGCTCACTCTTCTAACCCGAAGTCATTGGGTGATAATCAATCTCAGTTTAGTGGTGGTTCCAGGCTCCACCCCGCGCTTCTTGTAGATTTTGTGGTCAGATTCATCGTCGTTAGTGTGAAAAGTGGAGAAATAAATGTTTTAGTTGTGGTTAGATCGGGAACATGCAATATGATTTCCCCTCTCTAAAAGCTTCTTAGTTCAATAGGGCCTCTATTACTACTCCACCTACTCTCATACAAAGAGTGCTATGTCTGTTTCTTTTTCAATTTCTGTCACCAGTACTCGCCTAAAATGCTTGTATGCACTTACTACTCTCCAAGATTCTAAGGCATCTGCTGAAGTTGTCATGGGTATGTTGAGACCTTTCTCCCGTGATGTATATTTTTTGCTTGATCCAGGGTCTACACTTTTTTATATGACCCTGTATATGGTTGTGCATCTTAATTGTGTTCCCGTGAGCCTATCGGTCTCTTTTTGTATTTCTATCCAGGTAGAGATACTCTTATGTACTTGATAGAGTTGGACACGATTAATTTTGATATCATTCTAGGGATGGATTGGTTGCATTTATGTTATGGTTTCTTAGATTATTGGACACGTAGGGTCATGTTCAAATTCCCTAATGAGGCGATCATAAGGTGATTCCTTATTACCTAAGTGAAGATTCATTTCTTATCTTAAAGCCCAAAAGTTGATTTCAAAGGGGTGTCTTTATCATTTGTTTCGAGTTAAAGATTCTAACTCGGAAGAGCCTTCTCTAGAATCTGTTCCCGTGGTTAATGAGTTTCCCAATGATCTTATTTCGGACACTCATTCAATTTCTATCTCTCCTTATGGAATAGCTTCGACATAGATAAAGGAGCTTAAAGAGCAATTGAAGGACCTATTAGATAAAGGTTTTATCTGTCCTAATGTGTCTCCTTGGGGTACTCTTGTTATTTGTGCACAAGAAGGAAGTTCCCTTTGTATGTGCATTGATTATCGTCAGTTGAACAAAGTGACCATAAAGAATAAATATCCTCTTCCTAGGATAGATAATTTTTTTGGTCAACTTTAGGGTATGAAGTGTTTATCTTATATTAGTCTTGGATCTGGTTATCATCAACCTAAAATTAAGGATGAGGATATCCCTAAGACTGCCTTCAGAATCTGGTATGGTCACTATGAGTTTCTTGTCATGTTTTTTGGGTTGACCGATTCCGCGACGACATTCATGGACTTGATGAATAGGGTCTTCCGTCAATTGTTTGACATGTTTGTCATTGTATTTATTGTGGACATCTTAGTCTATTCTAAGGGCAAGATAGATCATGTGGATTACCTCAGTGCCATGTTGCAATCTTTGAAGGATCATTATTTGTATGCCAAGTTCTCCAAGTGTGAGTTTTTCTTAAAGGTAATAACTTTATTTGGTCATGTTGCCTCTAGTGAAGGAATCATGGTAGATCCCTAAAAGGTTGTGGTGGTTAAGAAGTGGCCTAGACCTACGACTCCAACTGATATTTGGAGCTTCTTGGGTCTAGCCAGTTACTATAGATGATTTGTAGAGAGTTTCTAGACTAGCTGCCCCATTGACCAAGTTGACCCAAAATAAGGTCAACTTCTTATGGTCGGATGTGTGTGAGGGTAGTTTTGAGAAGTTGAAAGATAAGTTAACTTTGGCTCCAATTTTGACCTTGCCTAAAGGTAATGATGGCTTTTTGGTATATTGTTATGTTTCTCATATTAGTCTCAATTGTATTTTGATGCAACATGGTAGGGTGGTGGCCTATGCTTCTAGGCAATTAAAAGTTCACAAAAAGAACTACCCTACTCACGACTTAGAGTTGTTAGCTGTGGTTTTTGCATCACAAATTTGGCGATATTATCTTTATTAGATTCATGTTGATATCTTTTTCGATCATAAAAGTCTTCAGTATGTGTTTACCCAAAATGAGTTGAATCTCCATTAAATGAGGCGGCTTGAGTTGTGGAAAGACTATGATATAAGTCTTTATTACCACCTTGATAAAGCTAATATAGTCGCCGGTGCTCTTAATAGATTGACCATGGGAAGTTTAGCCTATGTGGCTGAGGACAAGCGGGATATGGTGAAGGACCTTCATCGTTTGGCTAATCTTAGAGTTTGACTTGCAGAATTAGAGGATAGTGGTGTATTTATGAATCTAGTATCTCAGTCAGCCTTAGTTGATGAGATAAAGAAAAAGCAAGTATGGGAACCCGACTTGATGAAGATCAAGAGTATTGTAGGACGATACAAAGTTGTGGACTTTATGATTGGTGGTGATGATATGTTGAGATACCAAGGTACGCTATGCATTCCCGACGATGATGGATTAAGGGAAAGGATCATAGTTGAGGCTCATGAATCTTGGTATGCTATACATCCCAGTTCCACCAATGTGTATCATAACCTTAGAGTGTTCTATTGGTGGAGCAATACGAAATGTGATGTGGCTAGCTATGTGGACAAGAGTTGGGTATGTCAACAAGTGAAAGTTAAGAAAATGAGGCCCGGTGGTTTATACCAAGAAAATGTGTTTCCCAAATGAAAGTGGGAGGCGATTAATATAGATTTTGTTACCGGTCTTCCTCGATCTCGAAATCAATGTAATTTTACTTGGGCCATTTTTGATAGAATGACCAAGTCTGCTTACCCTTTGCCCATGAGGACAAATTTCTTGGTGGAAGATTATGCTAAGTTGTGTCTTGCGGAGATTGTGGAGTTCCACGGTGCTCTAGTTTTTATCATTTTAGATTGTGGTCCTCTATTGTCATCCTAATTTTGGAAGTCATTTCAAAATGGTTTGGGTACTAGAGATTGCCTTAGTACCGCTTTCCACCCGCAAATAGATGGGCAAGAAGAGATGACTATTCAAACATTGGAGGATATGTTGCAGGCTTGTGTGATTGATTATGGTGGTAGTTGGTACGATCACTTGCCTTTGAGGGAGTTTTCCTATAAGAATGTTACCACTCTAGCATTGGCATAAACACTTTTGAAGAATTGTATGGTAGGAGATGTTGATCTCCTATTGGGTTGTACAAAGTTGGAGAGGGTAAGTTTCTTGGCCTCGATTTAGTTCACCAAGCCATGGAGATGGTGAAGGTAATTCGTGATATATTGAAAACCACTCAAAGTCGCCAAAAGTCCTACGCGGATGTGAGGTGTAGGGACTTAGAGTTTAGTGTTAGAGATTGGGTATTTTTCAAAGTATCTCCCATTAAGGGAGTGATGTGGTTTGGTAAAAGGGTAAACTTAGTCCCCGGTATATTGGTCCTTACTTAATTGTGAAGAGGGTTGGCAATGTTGCCTAAGAGTTCAAGTTTCCTTCTAGAATGTACTCTATTCACCCAGGTTTCCATGTCTCTATTTTGAGAAAATGTATGGGTGATCCTTCTTTGGTTGTTTCCTTGAGGGATTATGATATTTGAGACGCGTTGTCCAATGAGGAGATCCCGGTGAGGATCTTAGATTGGCAAGTTCACCTATTGCAAATGAAGGAAGTGGATTTGGTAAAGGTTCTATGGAGGAACCAAAAGTATGAGGAAGCTACTTGGGAGGCAGAAGAGGACAAGAATTCCAAGTATCTGCATTTATTTCCCATCCTAAAAATTTGTGATGAAGGTATATGTTAATATTCTTACCTTGATTTATGTCTTGATAGACAATAGGAAAGTCCCCATTGTATTAAATTGAGTTATGCATTGTTTAAACAATGGGTTAAAGTCTCCAATGCTTTGAATTGATTGTGTCTTTGTCAAATGATAGGTTTAAGTACCTAATACCTTGAGTGATTTATGTCCTTGATAGATAATGGGTTTGAGTCCTTAGTCCTCGAATTGAGTAAGTATACTTGATAAGTCAATGGGTTAAAGTCCTTAAGTTGTAATATTAGTAAGTGTTGATAAGTAAAGAGTTTAAGTCCGTAAGGTTTGAAATGAACGAGTGTCTTTGACAAATAATGGGTTTGAGTCCCAAAGTCAATGAAACGAATATTCAATCGATGATGATCATGATCTGTGTTGTATCTTTATTTTATGCTTTGTTCTAACTTTTGTAAAGGTTGGATTGATGTGTGACAATGTGTTAGCTTGTGTTTATTCTTTCCTTACCCATCATTCGCGAATGAATGATCCAAGTGCGGGAGAATTGAAACACCTAGACTATGAACCATTGTAAAATTCCTTCATTTGATATCTCTGGACTTTGTACGACTAATGGTACCACTCGTACCCTTTGCATATGAGTTAATGACCCCTATCATATCCTAGGAAGTGTGTGGGAAATTATTCATTGTCCTAGGTATGAGTTAGCCCACCCCTCCAATTGTACACTAAGGTACGAGTCATACCTAGGTAAGTCGTATGGTGCGTGGTACTTGAACAAGAGTGGTTTCTTTTTTGTATGAGATAGGGATATGGTTAAGGATGCAAGTAGTACCCTTTAGATATGAGTGTAGGTGGTGTAGTTGTACCCTAACCAGTGTATGAATCCTAGGTGCAGCCTAGGGTACGAATTAGCGTACCACTTGTACCTTACGGTACGGTTCCTTAAGTGAGTCGTACCCCTGCATGGGCTTTAATTCCAATTTTTAATGAAGGGCCCTGTGGTCATTTCTTCCATGTGAAACCCTAAGTCCCCTTACTCTCTAAGTGGTTGTAGACCTGTAAACATCCATTTTGATGGATCAAACACCCTAAATACTCTCTCAAACTTATTTGTGAAGAATTGGAGGCTAGGGTTTCAAGGGTGATCTTTAAGAGGCAAAGTGAAGTCAAGACTCATGGTGAATCAAGTTTTCATAGGGATGTAACTCTTCTCCTTGGTAAATAACTCTAAACCCATGTATTTTACACTCGAATTAGTAAGTGTACATGGTGATTTTGAAATCAAAATGAATAGGGTTTTGTTGAATAATGATGAATAACATTGACTTTTGCTTAGATTTGTGTTTATACATGTTATGATGATGATTTGCACATGTGGCTTCTTGTTGTATATGGTTTAATATGTGAGTCTTAATTAACTCTAATCTTTATGATTTCTACCATGAAAATGTCCTTGGTAATGGCATGCACATAAGGTATTTGTGAAAAAATGTCTAAGTGAATCGTCTAGTCTTATATTGGTGATGTTTTGAACTAGAGCAATGTCCCAATATGTATAAATAGTTGTTAAATGATATAGTAAAGGCATTATGAATATGAATTTTAATTGTGTGCTGAACTAAAGTGTGGTGAGAATGTGGTATAAGATTTCCTATGATATATGAATGGTTACTGAAGGTATTAATGACCCTAAATTGGATTGTATTATGTACTGAGTTAAGGTATTGGTCCATTGAAATGGTTGAGCAATGAAGGCTCCCATGAGGACCGTGTGGTCATGTATAGTGTGAATTGTCTAAATGGGTTAAAGTCCTTGAGTGTGAAATGAATAGATGATGATGTATGGACAAAGGGTTGGAGTCCCAATGTCGACTAGTGATAGCCGTAATAGCTTGAGGTTAAAGTCCCTTGCCAAATAAAAGGGCTTGAGCTTAAAGTCTCTTTCCTAAATGAAAGGGCTTGAGCTTAAAGTCCCTTGCTTAATTTAATCTCTTGTGGTTAAGGTCCCTTGCATAACAATATCTCTTGAGGTTGAAGTGCCTTGGAAAATGAAATAGTGTGGGTTAGAGTCCCCTATCTAATATGGCATGAGGTTAGAGTCCCTTGTATAATGTGTAGTCATGAGGTTAGAGTCCCTTTCCTAAATAAATGTGAATGATAGTTAGAGTCCCTTGCTCGAACAGATATGTATGTTGTTAGAGTCCCTTGCTTAATGAGTGTATACATGGTTAAAGTCCTTCATCTAAGTAATATGTTAATGTGGTTGAAGTTCCATGCCTAATAAGAATTGTTTGAATCTATGTGTGGAAGGTCGAAGT
This sequence comes from Capsicum annuum, assembly GCF_002878395.1. Taxonomy (NCBI): domain Eukaryota; kingdom Viridiplantae; phylum Streptophyta; class Magnoliopsida; order Solanales; family Solanaceae; genus Capsicum; species Capsicum annuum. The sequence goes on along the minus strand of NC_061122.1, from coordinate 124,782,584 downwards.
CCTCCACTTTATGTCTCATGATTGAGTGTTGTGAGAATGTTGTTAGGACTTGTTTACTTGTTTGGCATATGACATACCTATATGTGTCGATAAGGTCATCACTATGGTTGAATATGGCATATTTAATTGTTGTTGATTGATAATGCTATTTTATCTGTATGCTTGAGTTACATGCTAACACTCTAACCGTTAACCGTCTTTGGGCGCTATGTCCCCTAGTGGCATAGGGGTCGGAGCATCATCTTCTCTTTCTGCATAGTGATTAGGTGATCAAAGCGGTTCTTGCATTGACTTTGGAGTGGTGAGCTTCCTTACTTCAGAAGATATTCATTCTTGGTCTCCTATCTTTAGTCTGTCTTATTTTGACTTGGTTTGGCTATTGTCGGGGGCTAATGCCGACATATATATTTCTAAACATTGGTTTGTATCGAGGTATTGTGGATAACTATGGACTTCGGTGTAATGGCTAGTTTGATAAATCTAATGAAGTGTTAGACATGCTTAAGTTATGTCTTATAGAATGTTTCCACTATCTTATTATATGATTGGGATTCGCCCGACCCTTGTGATTGATGTGATGATTAGGTTGGGTTATCGGAGCGAACTCCAGTTCATGTGGGCTTGAGGTGCCCATACGACATGGACCAGTTGCGGGTAGTGTCAATTGAAGCATGAGTAGATACATCGTATTCAAACCTAATTCAAAGATAAGTTTCTCACCTAAACATTAAGGACCGAAACAAATGACCCTAGCCTATGGCTCGACTTGCATCTGTCTTAACTGAGGATTCTACTCCAAGGTTATGCAACAAATCTTCCACATTTCCAGTCCTATACAAGATATCATCAGATCCATTATACTATTTCTAGTTAGTTACCAATAATATGAATATACTTTATTATCTCTTTTACTTAAGCGTTTGCCATTTTCATTGTCATTTCTGATATTTCCTGTATCATTATAAGCTTCATTCTATAATCAATCTTTGAGTCATTTTTACACTTTACAATTTGAAGTCCATCATGGGGCCTTAGCTATATTTTTTGAGCCTTAACTATATTTTTCACACTAATTGCTAATTTACTACTTGTTTTGATCTCCCAACATCGAGAAAAAGAATTCTTAAAATTCACCATAAATTTCAACACCCTTAGGTAATTGCATACCATCTATATATTTACCAGTAGATTCATAAAGAGAAAGGAATAAAGTCACACCTGAACTTGTCCGACTTCTGCAAAAAGACACTTAAACTATGCTAGTGTCCTTTGTCCCCCCTAAATCATTGCAAATTGATATTATTACATCATTTCAGGATGAATCCCAATTTTTATAAGCAAGTAATAAAAACCCACCAATTATTGATTGCCATGTATTAATATATGGGTATATATATATATATTTATATTTAATAACACACACACACACACACACATATATATATAAATATATTAGTTTGCGTCTTGTTGTTAATTAGATAAAATAGATAATTTTTAATTAATGGAAAATCACAATTTGATGACAAATTATCGGCAAATGCTGCCAGTGGCAAAGCAAAATTATCAAAACATCAACCAATTTCTAAGGAGATTTGTGGCTATTACACCACTGGGGTTTGTTCATGATCCTTAGACGTACCTCTCCAAAAAAATTTGATGAGCTACTATCTTTGGCCCCCAGTGAAGTTACAGTAGGGCTGACGACGGGGGACCAACACAAAAATAGGTGCCGAATCACTGCGAGCACACCCGACCAAGAAACAATGGTGGCTAACATACTTTCTCTTTTTTTACATTTTTCTAATCCCTTTATTATTTTTATAGAAAAATAAATATTGACCGTGACAAGTGTAATGCCTCCGAAATCTGATACTCAAAATGCAACACGATGCTCCAAACTATAAGTAGTCCTGAGCTAACCCTGGCTTCTTTCTATTAGCTCTGAATCTCAAAATTGGGAAATATGAATATACGATACTGACAATGTGGAAAACTATCTAAAAAGTCTGAGTATATCTGAAAATACTGATCATATCAATATGATTAAAAAAATGCTGAAAGGTCTAAATACGACATCTGAAATCTAAGACTGAATCTAGTAGTCCGATAAGCCTCTACTAACTGAATCTAGAGAGTCACTAGGACAGGCCCCAGCTGAATCAGACTATCTGAAAAGAGTAATAAAAACATTTACTAATGATTGGAAATCTGAATAGCTAAGTCCCCGAGCTAAGAGGACTCACCAATTGCAGGGATATAGATGAGATGCTCAAAAATCACTCTCTCTACTGAGACTGAGCACCTAAACCTACATTATGAGACATTGTAGCACTTAGATGAATATGTGAATCAGTACTTTGATGATGTACTAAGTATATGGGGGTGCATGCAATAATTAAATAATATCATCACAGTTTATAGAAAACATCATGCATTCTAAAATTTGATCATGTAGTTGCTGCGATAGAAGAGTCTAAGGATCTTTCAGTATTTTCCTTTGATGAATTGACGGATCTCTTCAGGTTCATGAGGTGAGACTCAATCAATCTACCAAAAAGAATGATAAGAAGTCATTCTAGGTAAAGGATTTAATAAAATTATGGATAAAATAATGGACCAACAAGTAAAGGCCGAGGAAGAAGAGGATTTTGCAATGGTCGAGGTTGTGGTTATACAAGAGGAAGAGGAAGGAATGATGGATAAAAACAGTCCAATGAGCAAGGTAATAGGAAAAATGGCATTCAATGTCATCAATGTCGGTGCTATAGTCATATAAAGGCTGACTATTGGTATAAAGACCAGAAAATAGACTTTGCAGCAGGAGAAAATGAGGAAGAGAATTATCTTTTTGCTTGGGTTGATACAGACCATAAGACAGGTGATTTATGGTTTGTAGATAGTGGTTTTTCAAATCATATGATGAGCACCAAATCTATGCTCCAAGATATTGATGAGAAGCAAAGGACGAAGGTGCAACTTGGCAACGCACAAGAGATGCAGGTTGAAGGAAAAGGCAAGGTGATTATCGACACTAGCCATGACAAAGTAAAAGTGTTGGATAATGTTCAGTTCGTACCTGATCTTGGATACAATTTGATAAGTGTTGGACAATTGATGACTGATGGATATTCTCTTTGGTTTGATGATGATGCGTATGTCATTACAAACAAGAAGCCAGGCAAAATGGTTTGCATCACCATGATGCCAAATAATATGTTTCTAATGGATGTTTCCAATATGGAAAATTTTTCCCTTACTGCAAGGGCAAAGGATGACTCAAAGTTGTGGTATCTGAGTTATGGTCACCATAACATAAAAGGCTTGAAATTGATCGTCGACAAAGGTATGGTTCTTGGACTACCAAAAATTAATTTTATGGAATTGTATGAAGGATGCATTTATGGAAAACAAACTAGAAAATCTTTTCATGTTGGAAAGGCTTGGAGGGCTTTTAAATATCTTGAATTAATACATACTTATTTATGTGGACCTATGCATACTACATCTTTTGGTGCTAGTCATTATTTTCTACTTTTTACTGATGATTATAGTTGCATAAGTTGGGTCTATTTTTTGGAAAGCAAATCAGAAACATTTCAGAAATGCAAGTAATTCAAAGCCATGGTTGTGAAACAAAGTGGTTGTCCATCAAAACCTTTTACACTGATAGAGGCGGTGAGTTCTTGTCCAAGGAATTTAATTTCTTTTGTGCAGAAAGTGGCATCCACAGGGATCTAACAACACCTTATACAGTAAAGCAAAATGGTGTCGCTGAGCGGAAAAATTGCACTGTTGTGGAGATGGCAAGAAGCATGTTGCAAGCAAAGGGACTTCTAAATCATTTTTGGGCTAACGCTGTGGAGACATCAGTCCATTTATTAAACATGTCTCCCATAAAGGCCGTTCTAAATCAAACTCCATTTGAAGCTTGGTGGGGTAGAAAACCATTTTTAAGTTGTTTAAGAATTTTTGGTTGTACTGCTTATGCTGTGATAAATTCTCAATTCCATCATAAGTTGGATGAGAAATCTGAAAAATACATTTTTATTGGTTATTATACACAATCCAAAGCATATAGATTGTATAACCCTCTTAGTAGAATGATTTTCATCAGAAGGGATGTAGTATTTGATGAAATGGCAAGCTGGAATTGGAGTGGAAGCAATGGTAAAATACAAGAGCAGATCCCTATGTCGACTGGAATCACTTTTGATGGAATTCAACAGCCAAATGGTACAGCTACAACAATGGGTTCTTCTACAACTTCCCCGAATTCATCTTCTTTAGCTTCACCTAGCAAAAAATCTTTATCTACAACTCTTGAAGAGTCTCCAGCTGAGCCAATTCCATTAAGAAGATCTACAAGGCCTACAAAGCTGAATCCTAAGTATGCTAATGACATGTATACATCTTGTCAATTTTATTTTGTTGTTTCAGATCCTATACATTATGAAGAAGTAGCTAAAAAGGAAGAGTGGCAGAGTGTGATGGTAGAAGAGATAAATTCTATCAAAAATAATGGCACATGGGAGATGGTGGAATTACCGGAAGACAAAAATGCAATCAGCTTGAAGTGGTTCTTCAAGACCAAGTTTACAGCAGATGGGAGCCTATAGAAGCATAAAACTCATCTTGTGGAAGAAACATTTTTTTTGGTTTCTCGGTTTGAAAATGTTAGACTTATTCTAGCATTGCCTGTGCATTCACAGTGTCTAGTTTATCAATTTGATATCAAGTCAGCATTTCTCAATGGAGATTTACAAGAAGAGGTCTGCATAGCATAACCAGAAAGCTTCATAAAGAAGGGTGATGAAACAAAGGTCTACAAGCTAAAAAAGGCATTATATAATTTAAAGCAAGCCCCTCGAGCATGGTATAGCAAAATCGATAGGTATTTTTAGACAAAGGGATATATGAGAAGTGAGAATGAACCCACATTGTATGTAAAGAATAAAGGTACTGATTAATCATTGTTTGCCTTTACGTTGATGATATCATTTAGACTATCTCTTCTATTTATCTTGTGGATGAATTTAAGTCACAAATGATGAATGAGTTTTAGATGTCATATATGGGTTTATTACATTACTTTCTTGGACTTGAGGTCCATCAAACTAAAGATGGAATATTTCTATCAGAAAGGAAATATTCTAGGGACCTTCTCATTAAATTTGGTTTGCTTAACTGCAAGCTTGCAGCTACACCTATGATTATTGGTGAAAAATTACAGGTTAATGATGGAGCAAAGATGGATGATGCTAGAAGTTTTAGAAGCCTGGTTGGAGGTTTGATTTATATAACCCAAAATTGCCCTGATATTGTATTCTCTATTGGTGTCATTTTTTTATTCATGCAACAACCTTCAAAGGTTTATTTTGGAGTAGCAAAAAGGGTTTTGCGTTATATTGATGGAACTATGGACTATGGTATTTCGTATTAACAAGTTTCCAATTTTAGATTATGTGGGTTCACTAATAGTGATAATGCTGGTTCGTTGGATGATAGACGGAGCATTTCAGCTTATGTTTTCACTCTAGGTTCAAGTTTGGTAACTTGGAGTTCAAAGAAGCAAGCTACAACAACTTTTTCAACCTTAGAAGCTGAGTACATTGCACAACTTCAGCAGTTTTTAAAGTCATCTGGCTTAGAAGGATGTTAGCAGAACTTCAACATAAGCAAGAAAGTGCAACAGAGATATACTTTGACAACAAAGCATCGATCGCCATGACAAAGAATCCAAGTTTTCATAGCAGAACTAAGCACATTGGTGTCCGCTTTTATTTCATTCACGATTTGGTAGCAAAAGAGCAAATAATAGTGAAACATTACAACAATCATAAGCAATTAGCTGATATACTAACAAAGTTTTTAGCAGAAGACAATTTTATTTATTTGATGGCTTTGCTTGGTGTCTGTAACTTTGAATTAATAGGGACTATTGAAGACTAATTCAATGTGTGACCTAGTCAAATTTAATTTGTTAGTAGTTTCCTATTTTCATCGACTGTTAGCAGTCATGCTGCAGTATTCTTAGTTAGTGGATAGTTATTAACTTAGTGACTTAGTGGTTTAGTTGTTTTGTAAGTCTATATAAAGGCTCGTCTTCAGTTATTTTTAATATACAGAAAAGCTGAGTTTTAACATATATTGAGTCCTCTTACCTTCAGCCTTTTTTCTTCAAGTTTTTTGCAGTCTATTGTCCCAACATAACTAACTAGTTGTTGACCCCGCCAATCCAAAAGTGGGCACAACAATAGCTAGGATCCGAGACTTCTCTCGGATAAATTCTCTATTGTTTTCTGGATCCAAGCCTGAGAAGGATCCGCAAGAGTTTCTACATGGTGTACAGAAAGTGACAGACGTGTCATGGGTGTTACTTTTAGTGAGAGCACTAATTTAGCTGCTTACCAAGCAGTGGAAAAAGGACAGAGGTGTTGAGGCAGGTCCCATACAGTGGGAAGAGTTTTCTACGACCTTCTTAGATAGATTCTTTCCACTTGAGTTGAGGGAGGAAAAAGTGCATGAGTTTATAAATCTAAAGGAGGGTAACATGAATGTGAAAGAGTACTCACTCAAGTTTACCCAGTTGGCAAGGTATGCTCCGACTATGTTGGATTATTCTAGGGCCAGAATGAGTAAGTTTGTGTTTGGATTTTAGAAGGATGTAGTTAAGACATTTAGAACATCTATGTTTTTAAAGGAGATGGACCTTTCTAGATTAATGGTCCATACTCAGCAATTCGAGGAAGAGAAGCTTAAAGAAAAGGAAAGGGAGAATAAGAGGGCCAGAACCAGTATCTTCAACTTCTCACAACATAGGTATAATAGTGGGAATCATTCTTAGATGCACCAAAAAATTTTAGCTCCATCCCTATCTTCAGTTAGTATGCCAGTGCCTATGTTTAGGAAGGACAATTGGGATAGGGCGCTAGGTTCTCTGACTCAGGGTAGCGTTAACAGTGGTCACACCAATGTGCTTTTCGGAAATGTAGCAAAAACTATTAGGGAGAGTATAGGGTAGGTAGTGATGGGTGTTTTGGGTGTGGCAAGCTAGGACACAATAGCAAGGATTGCCCAGTAGTTTCCCACAAAGGAAAGAGTTTTTGTCAGCAGGGTCAGTACAAATTTTCATCAGCTCCAATTGATCGCCCAACACAGCAGGGAGCCACATGTAGTGCCACTAGTGGATAGCGCCAAAGCTAACTTTATGCTCTCTATACTCTGATTGATTAGGAGAGTTCTCCTGATGTAATTACGGGTATGTTACATGTCATGACCCAGATTGACGGATCCTGCAGGCACCTACGTTATTCTAAGTAGCTAGAAGAACCCATATTACCCAACGAAAAATATGTGGAAGACTTCTGTTTTTAAGGGAATACTAAATTAAATATAATAAGTGAATTTTTAATAATCATTTATACACGCATCAACAGTCCAAGCATCAACAATTTCAAGCATGTTTGAATACCAATAAAAAAGTATTCATACCGTTACTTTAAGAAGTTATCATTATAAAACAAGCCTCTCATAGACACATTACAATAAATCATCACTATCACCAATTTAGCCTCTCATGTACATCCAATAGATAAAGTGCTTTTAATAATACCCAAACAAGAATATCATAAAATAAATCACACTTTAACACTTAAGCATGAAAGTTACTATTGCAGTATTACTTACTCATTAATTATAAAAATATCAATACCTTTTTTCATATAATACAATAATTACACTCATTCAAGTAATCTATCCTTTAAATATGGCTATGCTCATTAATACTTGATCCTATCATGATTCTCCTCATCATTATATTGTCTAATACGTGCAACTTAATATCATTATAACTCAACAAGGTTTATCACTAGAACAACTATGAATTATCATGCACACATACTTCATTTACAACAATCTCCTTGTGGGAACATCATAAAATCACAAGTATCACATAATTAATCAATAATATAGTTGTCGGGATTAAAGTTAATTTCTCATTTCTTTATCCACCTCAACTCCATGCCCGCAGGCCTAGACATGCTTTATCCCATCAATTATAAATTATAAAAATATAAAATAACATAATCTTCTACTCACTAAACCTAACCAACCTGGACACTTCTTTTGGAAGAAGGAAGCTGAAACAAGGATGCTCTTTCCTTTCCTTCATGCTTGAAAGAATCAATCATCTAGAAATAAAACTATTATAAGAGTATTTAAATAATTACTCTTCAAACAAATATCTTGGGGATTAAAACCCACTAATTCTACCCTTAATTCAAGGTCTATATTAAAAACACCCATGACTATTTCCCAGAAGAATTCCACCTTTAAATGTCTTTCTAATGATTCTAAGATGTTAAAGGATTAAAAGAAGAAGAAAATAATAAAAAAAACATACCTCAACTCAGGAATTTCACCTTAAGCCTTGGGAAATCACCTCCGTAGGGTTGGGAAATGAAATTTGGGATTTTTAGACCTCAAAAAAAGGATGAAGCTGATTTAAATACAACTAGAATTTTTCTACTGTAAAATCTCTTTTCAGCCCAGACAATGTTTGGTAAATCAATCATAACTTTTTACTACGAATTTCGATTGAGGAACGGTTTGTTGCATTTGAAAGAGGACTCAGAGATATTTAATTTGATAGTTATTGGAACCCATAACTCCTTATATTCTATAAGATATGATCATTGGAGGTTGGCCCTAATAAAAACCCATATCGAAACTGTATCGAAAAGAAAGTTTTATACTTAACTTTGTGTTAGCGATATTGTACGATCTTAATTCATACCTAAAGAAATTTCAAACTAAATTATTGGTATTAACACTCATAAATAATTAAATTCATCAAGCTTGAGTCTATCTAGACACATCCAAAGGCTAGAATCTTCGCCAAATAATTTAAGGTGACATGATAAATAAAATATTGGATATTTGGACTCAGGTTAATATTGAGGAATGTGAATTTATTACGAATAATTTAAGAATTACGAAATGGGTCGTTACAATCAAGTACTAATTCATCATTCGTTCATCCTAGAATGGACATTCAGTGGAGAAAAGCACGAGGTTGGAATTAAAGAGACATTACTAATAGATTTTCTTATACTGCACCCAATTCACTCACTCGATATCGTTATCGACAAACCCACATACTACACTCAATCGTTCTATCAAAGCTTTTCAAAATACGAAGATGCAAAGTCAGGTTTTTACACTCGAATCACTTATTTTCCTTTCAATAGCCTAAGTCTGAAACTTGAGTTTTACGAAAGAAAGGTAAAGATAGTTAAAATATTCATCTTGAAGAAGATAGATATTCAAAAATACCTTCTTTTTTGATCGAAGCTCTAGAACTCCAAATTCTATTCAGAAAAGTTCTACGAGATACTACATGAATCTACTACTCAAATTTTCAACACTAGATAAGTCATATCGAATCCATCCAAGACACAATCTCTTTCTGAGACACCTGACTCGGTTTCTAGCTATGACTATCCCATACATAATCTAAATTTGATTATATTTAAGCCACCACACCACTTACAAGTCACATAACTTAGATATCCACATGAACTCAATCAAGTCTTTTAAATTCATTTATAAAGCTAACTTCAACATTTCACAAACACTATTGTTTTCAGCTTAAGATCAGCCACGATTCGAGCTTAGTATTTACTACTATACCTTGATGACAACATAACCTTTCACTCATTACACAGGCTTACAATAATTGGCCTTAAAGATCCCAAAGAATTATAGCTTACAACACATTCTCCTCTATTATTTGTTAATATTTATCTAATCAACATACCTTAATCACTCAACCAGCAATATCCACCAAGTATCACCCAAGGAAAGATCAATCATGCTATTTAACAATGCACTTATTCTCATATTTAGGGTGGTTCTTAATTATTTTATGAGTGTAACTAAGCCATATGATTTTGCATTGCCACCATTATGGGAATTACTATCCTCTAAAAGTGGCATATATTAGCCAACCCTGTGGGACATGCAAATGTATAATTCAGCCATAAGGTCAAGTCAATAATAATTTATCTTCTTATGATTTTTTCTAATACACAAATCCACAGCTAAAACTTATGCCCAAGAAATCACTAACTCAACATTTTTCATACATCAAACACCTTATTGTCAAGCCAAAACACCCCAATATCACTTATACAAATTTAAGATATACAGATTATTCTTATTTCTATCTAATAATATCATTTATTACAGACTTTACTTAACTCGTAAATACCTCAAGAGTGGTTTCCACATCACTAATACATAAACAAGGCAAAAAAAGATAAATCGATTACAGGTCATTCACAGTCTCATCAACAATATCACATTCCAGACAAGTTATCAAATCAATCATATTTTGTAGGTATCAACAACCTCTACTATTTTTTGTCACTTTTATTTAAAACATATTATTTTCCCAAGCATTAAAAATCTGTTCACATAAGGACCTCAAAAATAATGTCACTTAGTCAGTCCTCACAAAGAACCGATATAATTTCAATAATAGAAATACACTAAAATTCTAAATATAGTCTAAATTATCGGGCCACACAAGTATCCCCACATAATATCAAATAATTGAACCACACAAGGATCCATCCACAATATCATTAACAAGAATCCCGCATTACAGAAAACACATATCACCTTAGATTTTTATTCACGTAACTTTTTCACCAACTTTTATTGACATCATATTCTCATATAATTCTCTCAATTCTCATACCATCAATTTCATCAGTATGATAGTACAAAAACTAAGTAAGCACCATAGAATTTCTAGTTTCACAATAACAAGAAATCAAACAATTCCATCACAATTATCATAAAAAACAACCTAGTCAATTATCATCACTTAAATTCAAACAAAAACAATTCACAACAATGGAAAAAATCTAGCAACACAAGTTTAGCCAAATATCAAACGCAAGCAATTAATAAGTTCACAACTTTCATAAGTCTTTACCTATTAACAATAACTTTTAGACCTTATCAACAGATACCAATTGAAATATCCTAGATTTTTATTCAAAATTACTAAGATACCAACTATCACGATCCAGATTAACGGATCGTGCGGGCACCTACGCTATTCTAAGTAGCTAGGAGAACCCTTATTAACCAACAAAAAATATGCAGAAGACTTTTTTTAAGGAAATAATGAATCAAATATAACAAGTAAATTTTCAACAATCATTTAAACACGCATCAACAATCCAAGAATCAATAATTTCAAGCATGTTCGAATACCAATCAACAAGTATTCATATCATTACTTTAAGGAGTTATCATTATCAAACAAGCCTCTCATAGGTAAATTCCAATAAATCATCATTATCACCAATTTAGCCTCTCATGGTCATCCAATAGATAAAGTGCTTTTATTAATACCAAAATAAGAATATCATAAAATAAATCACAATTTAACACTTACGCATGCGAGTAACTATAGGAGTATTACTTACTCATTAATTTTTAAAATGTCACTACCTTTTTTCATATAATACAATCATTACACTTATTCAAGTAATCTATCCTTTAGATATGGCTATGCTCATCAACACTTGATACTATCATGATTCTCCTCATCATATTATTATCCAATACGTTCAAATTAATAACATTATAACTCAACTAGATTCATCACTAGAACAACTAAGAACTATCATGTCCACATACTTCATTTACAACAATCTCCTTGTGAGAACATAGCACATAATATCACAAGTATCACATAATTAATCAATAATATAGTTTTCAGGATTAAAGTTAAGTTCTTGTGTTTTTATCCACCTCAACTCCATACCCGCAGGCCTAGACATAATTTATCCCATCAATTCTAAATTACAAAAATATAAAATAACACAATCTTATACTCATTAAACCTAAACTACCTAGACGCTGCTTTTGGAAGAAATAAGCTGCAACAAGGATGTTCTTTTCTTTCCTTCATGCCTTGGAATAATCAGTCATCTAAAAAACAAACAATTATAGGAGTAATTAAATAATTACTCTTCAAACAAATATCTTGGGGATTCAAACCCACTAATCCTACCTTTAATTAAAGGTCTATATTAAAAATACCCATGAGTATTTCCCAAAATAATTTCACCATTAAATGTCGTTCTAAGGATTCTAAGATATTAAATAATTAAAAGATAAAGAAAATAATGAAAAAACTTACCTCAATGAAGGAATTTCACCTTAAGCCTAGGGAAATCACCTATCTAGGGTTGGGAATAAAATTTGGGGTTTTTAGACTCAAAAATGGCTGAAGCTGATTTAAATACAACTAGATTTTTTTCTACAGTAAAATCCAATTTTAGTCCAAACAGTGCTTATTAAATCAATCATAACCTTTTACTTTGAATTTGGATTGAGGAAAAGTTTTTTGCATTGCAAAGAGGACTCAGGGATATTTTATTTGATAGGTAATGGGACCCTTAAATTGTTATATTCTATGAGATATGATCGTTTAAAGTTGGCCCTAATAAAAATCCATATCAAAACTTTATCTAAAAGAAAGTTTTATACTTTGCTTTGTGTTACCATTATTGTACGACCTTAATTCATACCTAAAGAACTTTCAAACTAAATTATTAATATTAACACTCATGAATAATTGAATTCATCAAACTTGAGTCTACCTAGACACATCCAAAGACTACAATCTTTGCTGAAAAATTCAACGTGACATAATAATTAAAATATTGGATACTTTGGATCCAAGTTAATATTGAGGAATATGAATTTATTATGACTGATTTAATTATGACGAAATGGGTTCTTACATTACAAGTCTTCCATCTTAATGTTTATGCAGTGTTAGACCTCAGAGATTCACTTTTTTTGTAACTCCCTATATAGCAATAAACTTTGGCTTTAGTCTAAAAATCTTAGCAAAACCCTTCTTAGTGTCTACCCTTATGGATAGTCTATTATAACCAAAAGGGTATAAAAAAATTGCCCAATCACAGTGTCTTACAAAGTCACTTCAGTTGATCTAGTAGAGTTAGAAATGGCTGATTTTGTTATCATTCTCGGTATGGATTAGTTCCACTTATGCTATGCCTCAGTTGACTATAGAAACATATTAGTGTAATTATAGTTTTCTAATAACCCCATCATTGAATGGATGGGTAGTACTTCAGTGACTATATGTTGATTTGTCCCATATCTTATAGAAAGAAAAATGATATCCAAGGGATGTATTTACTATGTCGTTAAAGTCAAGGACTCAAATTCTGAAACTCTAAGTCTTGAGTTAGTTCCTATAGTGAATGAGTTCCCAGAAGTTTTTCCTAAAGATCTTCTCAGAGTTCCTCCAGAGAGAGAAATTTACTTCAAAATAGATCTCCTCCTAGATACCCAGCCTATCTCAATTCCACCTTATATAATTGCTCTAACTGATCTTAAGAAATTAAAGGAATAGTTGAAATATCTCTTAGATAAGGTTTTCATCAGGCCTAGTGTTTCTCCATGAGGTGCTCCAGTTCTCTTCGTGCCACAGAAAGATGGTTCCCTCAGAATGTGCATCGATTATTGTTAGTTAAAAAAAGTCATAATAAAGAATAAGTATTCTCTCCCTAGGATTGATGACTTGTTCCACCAACTTTAGTGTGAAATTTATTTCTCTAAAGTAGACCATAGATCTGGCTATCATCAGCTCAGAGTCAGAGAATGTGACATTCTAAAGACATTCTTCAGTAGTCGGTATGATCACTTTGAATTTCTAGTTATTTCTTTTAGACTAACAATGCTCCTACAACTTTTATGAACTTGATAAACGGGGTGTTCAAGAAGTACTTAGGCATGTTCATTATAGTCTTTATTGATGACGTCCTTATCTATTCTCATAGTGAGAATAGTCATGTAGACCATTTAAGGGTTGTATTATAGACCCTTATGGACCACCAATTATTTGCTAAGTTCAACAAATGAAAATTCTAGTTGAGATTAGTAGATTTTCTTGGCACATCACTTCTGGTGATATAATTTAGTTTATCCTCAAAAGACCAAAGTGGTGGGAAACTACCCTAGACCCATATATCCATTATATATCAGGTATTTTTTGGGTTTTGTTTTTTACTAACCATCTCTGGACGTTATGTCCCCATACGATGCAGGCACCAGAGATACTTTTCTTTTTTCTGTATAGTCATAGGTGATCATTGTATAACTTTAAAGTCACCTTGAAGTAGTGATCTTTAATTCATCGGAAGGACCTCATTTTATAATTTGGTTTCCTTAAATCATATACATTTCTTTGTTCAAGTTTTGCTATCATCGGGGGCATATCCCAGCTTAGACTGATTTGGCCCTGTTTAGAGGCTTTATGGATTACTGTGGATTGGGTGTAGTCATTGATATATCTTAGATTGTCTTTGAGCTTATCTTTTTTAATCTGGTTATATTTTTGGAATTTAGTCACTATTAGTGTATTGTGTTTGGTTCGGCTAGGCAAAGCGGGTGGTCTCCAATCCACGATAGATTTGAGATACCCATCACAGCCAGGCCCTACTTTGGGTCGTGAAATTAGGCTTCAGTGGAGGCACCTCCCAATAGAGTAGGCTACTTAGGTGATCAATAGAGATATGCGTACTCAGTATCGTCACCTGTTCAAGGTTTTAGTTATATCCTAATCCTTTACTTTTGTGGATGAAAGTCCTTATAATAGTGGATATTATAATGACACTCTAAGTAATTTTCTATATTTCCACTCATTTTTGTCATTTAGAGATTTTTGTAGCTTCCCTAAGTCATTTATGACTTGTTGGAGCTGACAGTTTGATTATCAGGCAGTTCATTTTATTTTTAAAGCCATTCTCTATTTTTAAGTGCTCGATGGTTAAAATTGGCTATCAGGTGAAAACTTCAGTCAAATGACCTTTTATGCCAATTTGATAGTTCCAACAGCTCTAGAATGTTGATTTTAGGCTAGGTGGACCCTTGATTTTTGTTCTGAAGCTTTCGAACTCATTTTGGGCTATTAGCCAAAAGTTAAGAAAAAAGGCACAAGGGTGTTGACCTATTTTTCATCGAAATGACCTTGAATGGAAATTTTCGCTGAGAGATTGAGTCCAAAGCATTGAATTGATAGGGTAGTATACTGTGTTTACTTTTATGGGATTTTAGATAAAGCTTGAGGGGTCGGTGGGGACTTGGAAATTTCCAAGTCTCATCTGGTGTTGGTGCATCACTTTAGCACCCATTGGGTCACTTGAGTAAAGACCGCTTAAGAGGCCAACCGGTCTTTTAAGTAACCTGGCATTGTCCAAAAGGTATTGCTTAAGTGCTTCCATCGGTAGTTAAGAGATGGTCATTTATGCGACCAAAATTTTTTAAGCAATAATTCACAGACTCAGAAAGCATTACTAAAGAGACATTTCATCGATTAAGCGACTAATGCTTAAGCGACCCACTATCCACTTAAGCAACACCTGAACACCTAGGAATACTATAAATTTCCCACTTAGCCCATTTTCTTCAATTATTCACCCATTTCCAAGACTATAGAACCATAAAAGTATGAAAAATTAGGAGAACTATCAGTGCATGATTTTGGAGTATTCATAAGATCTAATAACACGTATCTTCTACAAATTCTTGGTAAGTTTCCATCAATTTCACATATTAAATTCCCATAATTTTGCCCAAAATTCCTAGAATATTGATGGGTTGATTGTAGAACTTTTTGAGCTCAAAATTCACCCATTCTTGAGGGTAAATATTCCTTGAGCATATAGGGATGTGTTGTCGATATCAAAAATGTAATTTCACACCTGGGATTTTACACAATTTTGGATCCAAAGCACAAGAGTGCAGTATAGGTATTTTTATTCCCTTTTTGATTAGTTGATTATGATTTTGATAGCATGGAGTCTTACAAAAGTCTCTTCGAAAGGGAAATCATCGATTTTGTAGATCGTTCAGGCTTTTCTTTGGCATCCAGGTAAGCTAGATTTACCTTCTTTATGGATTGAGCTAATTCATAATATAATTATGATATTATGCTAGATATGGGATGAGATTTAGATATTGGAGGTATGATTAATATAATTAACATTATATGGATTGTTTGACCTATTAAGGAACTGTAATTTAGGAAAAATTGGCTTAGTTTCTCATGTTTAGGTGAAATTTCTACATTAGGGATAATTGCAACTTATTTAATATTTGGAAGTGAATTGAGATGCTTGAGCCTAGTTCAGGGTAGAATTTGCCTTAGAACTACTTTTGGAGATTATAACTGGGCTGCTCCTATCCACCTTAGGCCAAGACTTGTGTTAGCTTTTGCAAACTTCTGTACACATGTTATACACTTTGAAATACTTATTTTGGAGTTGAGGAGATTATATATATGATATCTATGCTAATTTTGAATAAAACACTCGGTGGTTTATTGATATAGAATTTCAATTCAAGTACGACAATTGATTATGATCTTGATAATGAGTTTTGATTCAAGTCCGACAAATGATGATAATGATGATGATTCTATTAAGTTTCGGTTTGAGTCTAACATTGAGAGTTTCTTTATGATATGACACGATATGGATGGATTCATTGCTATCGCTTGATATTCAGTAAATCTACGGAACTTTAGTTATTTACTATCCTTTGATTACACCCTCCAGGCTTATGGGAGCCTGAGTTAGGTTATTTATTTTTTTGCACCTACTGACTTATGGGGGCTTGTGTTTTAGTATTAATTATGCTTTTCTTCATATTATATCTTTTTGGTTATTTATTTATCGTATTGGAGCTTATTTTCAGGTTGTTCCTTTTATCTTAACATACCTTATTTATCTTGCATCTTATCATATTTATATCATAATTTAGCTCAGTTGGCTGATGATGCCTATGGAGTGCCCATGGTTTTGGTACTCATACTACCCTTCAATACCTTTGTGGTGTAGATCCAAGTACTAGCGGCCACCACTAACGTGATGATCGTGTTGAGTTGATTTTGGGGTTAGAGTGAGCTCTCGGAGTTAGAGTTTCTCCTTTTTCCTTCTATTATCTATGTCTAGTATTTCACTATTTGAGACAGATTTGTACTTGACTATTTTAGTACTTATGTTCCCTTTTTAGTAGCTCTTGTACCGACATTACTAGGTTGTGGGATTGTTGTTGATGTTTTATCTATCTCTTAGATTTTCATCATTGTCTTATTATTTTTATAAGTCTTAAATTGTTGATTTTCGACTTTTGGTCCATTTTTCATAAAATTACCCTATTCCTTACAGCTTCGAGTAATATTTTGGCTTACCTACTGGTGGGATAAAGTAGGTGCCATCATGACTCATAAATCAGGTTCATACATAGACTTTCTCCAGCAGTAATTAAAGTATGAGATCATCATTCCATTATCCTTATATCATCAGTTGTTTCACATCCTCGAAGGGAAAATTAGTAGGACAAGAAACATATAAGTAACAATAAAGAGCATCCAATGGTGTATAGGTTTCAAACCATATACTGGAATTACAATATTTTGGTTCGTATTATCTTGACCAATACAATCACTTGCTTATAACATTAAATTCCAAGTCTGAGGACCACCTCTCCATTCAACCAATTGAGGACAATGCCTTTCAAAATACTTGTTCTACATAAAGATAGTCTACATTGACTCTTTGGTTCTAAATATATACAAAATCTTTTAAAAAAACTTAAGAAACATCACCCAAAGATCTAAAGCCTAAATCATTCATCCTTAGGTATACAAATATCATACCATGACACACAATGTTTTCTTATTCGATCTTCGTAAAACTTACATAGAAATTTAGAAAACATTAAACGAGAATCATGAATAACACATTTAGGGAGTGTTATAGTAGATTAGAGGTAAATAGGGATACTCTAAAAATCATGGTTAACCAAAGTAGACTTACCTCCAAAAGGCAAAAGCTTCCCTTTCTAGGCCTTTAGTTTATTTTGTACTTTCATTATTATATCTAGGAAATTGCTTTTCCATTTTCCTGCATGACCAATAGGACAACCAGTATATGACAACGAGAACTATCCGTTAGAGAAACCAGTACTTCCTGAATAATGGAGAGGATAATTTTACTATACACATAAAAAAGAACTTTTCTCTTTATTAATCTTCTAATCGGATTGCATCTCATACAACCCTAAAGTCTCTATGTTAAATTCAAGATTCTTCCTTTCGAGAGTAGAAAAATAATAGTGTTATCATCATATGAAGGTGATCGACGTCATCACTCTATTTAGCCATTCAAAAAATTTTGAAGTCTTGCGAGAAATTTTTTGGTGGAGTGGCATGAAGAAGGATATAGCAGCATTTGTGGCTTAGTGTGTGACGTGCTAATAGGTTAAGGTAGAACATCAAAGACTTGGTGGTATGATATAGGAGTTTGGTATTCCAACTTAGAAGTGGGAAGAGATAAACATGGATTTTGTGACTGGTTTACCTCCTTCCCGACGCCATCATGATTCCATTTGGGTTGTGGTGGATAGATTGACTTAGTCTGCGCACTTCTTGCCTGTGCTTACTTCTTATACTGCTGAGGATTATGCTAGATTTTAAATCTGGGAATTACTCAAATTTCATAGAGTTCCCTTGTCTATCATTTTAGATATGGGTACTCAGTTCACTTCACAGTTCTGGAGAGCTTTTCAAAAAGGTCTTGGTACCCAAGTGCATTTGAGTTCTGCTTTCTATCCACAGATAGATGGTCAGGCTGAGAGGACCATCCAGACCTTAGAGGATATGTTGAGAGAATGAGCTCTTGACTTTAAGAGGAGTTGGGATGAGCATTTATCATTGATAGAGTTTGCTTACAATAGCAGTTTTCACTCTAGCATTGGCATGGCTCCATTTGAGGCTTTGTATGGGAGGAAATGTAAGTCACCCATAGGTTGGTTTGAAGTGGGTAAAACGGCCATGAGTGGTCCTGATTCGGTCTTTGAAGCTATGGAAAAATTCAAAGTGATTAAAGAAAGATTAAAAACCACACAGAGTCATCAGAAGTCATATGCTGAGGTGAGGAGAAGAGACCTTGAATTTGACGTTGGTGACTTGGTGTATTTGAAGATTTCACCCATGAAGGGAGTGAAGAGATTTGGAAGGAACGGGAAACTTAGTCCCCGTTATGTTGGCCCCTACAGAGTTCTTAGCCGTGTTGGTAAGGTAGCGTATGAGGTTGAGTTGCCTTCAGAGTTATCTTTCGTTCACTCTATCTTCCATGTATCGATGCTTAGGAAACATTTTGCTGATTGTGTTATTGTAGATCCTTCAGAAAACCCTGATGTACAAGATAGTATTTCTTTTGAGGAAGTTCCTGTTGAGATTTTAGATCACCAAGTCCGAAGACTAAGGAACAAAGAAGTTCCCTTGGTCAAGGTGTTGTGGCGAAACCAGTCCGTTGAGGGTTCAACATGGGAAGCAGAGGCGGATATGCGATCCAAGTACCCGCACCTAGTTTCCATAACCTTTGATCAAGCCGAAGGTACCATTCTGCTTAAAATTATTCCTTTTCTATGCAAAATTGCAGTAGTTCAGTAGTTATTTTATACTATTCAGCTATGATTTCATGAGTGATGCACCCCTTGTTGTGTCCGAAATATAGAATAAAATAGAGGCAAGATTAGCAAATTGCTTCAACTGTGTACCCTTCATTTTCTCTTTACTCTTATTATAGCTAGCATCATTCTAGGACGAATGTCCCTAAGGGGGAGATATTGTAATGCCCTACACTTTCCTAAGCTAGAAAACGAACTATTGTTCATATATGTGAAAACCCCAATTTTGTAAGCCATATTTGGGCACCTAAATTACCAAGAGTATCCTAGTTATAAGAGAGCTTATGATGTGTTAAGTGTGGTTATATGAGTCACTTAAGATAGTACAAGCTAAGAGTTTCGAAATCCATCAAGTTTTAGAGTTTGAATTCACAAGGGTCATTTTTAAATGAGCATAACTTGATAAATATGTGGTATTTCTGCATATTTCTACCCAAAAATTATAGAGAATCGAATTAGCTTTGAAATGATACCAATTTCAACAAAATCCGACACCCGAGCTAGGAGTTATGGCTTTGCGAAGTAGAGTGCATTGCCTAACCAATTGCACATGTCCACTGGAAAGCATATGCGATAGCATATGAGGCGCCTATGTAAATATAGGCGATATTATATGCGGTACCTGAGTAAATATAGGGGAATATCATATGCGGCGCCTATGTAAATATATGCGATATCATATGCGGCGCATATCTTATGGTTTCAAGTGACTTAAACACTCCATTTTTGGGTTATTTTGAGGGCAATTAAGTCTTTTGGCACTCCTTACACAACCCTAAACTTAGCCTTATGAATTTAATAAATTCTAAACACATCATAACTCTATTATCAGTCTAAGTTCATCATCCAAGAACACTAAAGGAGAAAAACAAATAAGGTTACACAATAAACATTAAGGGTCCAATCTTTCAATGAATCTGTTACCACAAAGGTATGTGGGGTTATGAACAAGAACACCCTTTCATTCTTGAGCCCAAAGTTTGCATTATTTTACAAAGATACATGATTTTTATATGTTTTATCATGAATTTGAAGTGATAAATCTTATCTTATGTTGTTGTTCAAGATACTATGATTATTTTGAATGTTTGGAAAATAAACTCCATGAGTTTGACATTATTGTCATGATTAAAGGCTAAAATTTTTTAGATTTCCACATAAATTATGCATGCTTGTGATATAAAGCATAAATGTTGAAATGTTTTGATTAAGTATCGCTATAAGCGTCATTAACCCACATTGAGATTGTTGTTTTTAGAATTTATGTGCTACATGCACCCATGTTTAGACTATTTTTGATGAAGTATAGAAAGATTTGACCTTTTGGTCACAATAGAGTTAAAATCCACTTTATGAAATGAGTTACAGATTTTATCATTTATTTAACTTAAGAAATATGAGATTACTCTTAAAGTGGATTTTTCTTGAGATTATTGAGCAATGTATTGGGAGTAGTATTTAGCACCGAATTGGGTATGTTACTACGGTTTCATACCCCAGAACTACGTGCCACTGTAGGTTGAGACATTGACTTCCACTATATGTGAAAAATTGAGATAGTGATCACTGAGATGAGATTGTTCTACACCGATGGAAAGGGTAGGACAACCCTAATCTTACAGGGGCAAGTCATGGGACATCATGGGTGCTCACATGTTGTACATTTTTGTTAGAAGAACCTCCCAAAGAGTCGTCCCTCATTCTTAGATTGATTTTACTGATTTAAAAGAGATTTGAAATGCAGATTTATGATGTATTCAATATTCCAGATTTCACTAAGACTGCTTGATGAGAGAATAACAAAAGAATCTTGATATTTGGATTAAGTGTAATGGCTCATGATATCCAAATTGGCATGTTTTACCATTCATTGTGTATGATTTCAGATTTTAGATTTCTGTCAAGCTTTATGAGCCATTTACAAATGTCCTGCATGATTTGGAAAGAAAACTTATGACATGATCGTTAAATATATATATATAATATATATATATATATATACATATACATATAAATATGTTTATTTCATGAACCCCCATGTACTCGGTACATATTCCATGGTACTGACCCACATGTTTGCATGTGGGCTACATTTTCCCTATAATGTAGGTTCAGGTGCTCATTCCCAGGTTTGACCATGATTATCCGAGCATGTTGATCTATATCCTCTTCAGTGGTGAGTCCTCATGGTTCGAGGACTAGTTATTCAGATTTCCTCATTTACTTTGAGTCGTTCAGTTGATTTCCTGAGTTCAGGTCAGTTGGGGTTTGTCCTAATGACTCATGGATATACAGTTGAGTAAAGGCTTGTCAGACTAGATGGATAGATTGATCAGATTTGTCAGAGATGTCATATTTTGTTACTTTCCGTATTTCATTCGTGTTGTAGTATGATATTATGGAGGATGTTTAGATGTTTTGATTATGATGACTTTGATCATAAGTTTTGAATGGTAGAAACATATCTAAAAGGGTTAGCTTGGGGATACTTGTAGCCTTAAGCACAGTGTGACGCCTCGGGGCCCATTTTCGAGGTGTTACAACTGATGCATTGGGAAGTTCATTAAGACCTATTACATCTTTGCTAGTAGGCCTCATCATGAGGCATCTTAAATTTTGGATTATGGCCAAAAAAATATGATATTTACAAAGCATGGTGTGCATTGGCGTTACATGCAAAAATATGTACAGCGCACCTTTTGAGCAATCACAAGATCCATTTATTTCAATATATGAGAAAGGACAAAGTTGAATTTCTGATTGAATCACTAAAGGATGAAGCTCATGATCATATAGTTACTGATCTTAGCGTAAAGATTACGTCCTTGAACTAAAACTTGACTTTCTTAATGGTGTTTGGAAAGTAGAACATGGATGAGGACTTGGACAAGAGGGGATTCAAAGTTGTTGTTCAAGGGGTTGTGCATTTATCAGTCATACTGAATCTTGGAGATTTTATCCCTTTCCTTTGTGTTGTTGATCTCTAGGGTCTCATTCATAAGGTCAAGGATCTTTCAATGGTGTTTGATGAGTTTCTTGAGAAGATTGATAATGCTTAAATTACACTCTTGAATGGGTGTAAGCGATCGTTTTCAATATAAAACCCAACTAGGTTGGGGTCTAATCCCACAGGGAACAATGTGAGTGGCGATTAAACTAGTTGGAAACTAAAACTACAAGTTAAATTCAAAAAAACGATATAAAAAGATAAAATGGGGGGTTTTGGAGATTAGTAAATAATTTTTGGTTATTTTAATTTCATTGTTTGTCAATCAAGAGTTTATGAATTAACCAAGATTATGTTCACTAGGGCTTATGGTACATGATAGATGCTAAAGGTGACTCAAGATTCTCACGGTGGTTAGGATGAAAAGCTATCTTTATCAATGATATGCTCAAATATATCTCAACATATTCAACCGTCTAATTTCCTAATCCTCTCAGACATAGGGAATCGCTACTCACTGTCCATATTTTACCTTTAGTTAATCAACCTTGTTACAGCGCTGATTATTAAACGAAGTCTTTCCGAGTCCCTGTTGATAATTCACTTCCTACTGTTTATGATTTCTTTCTCAAGCAAATCAAAGTAGGTACGCCTACTGTTTGCAACCAGCAGACTTTAGTTATAAACTCAGAATTACCAAGAAATCTTAACACCTCTTAAATCTTGAGCATTTAACACCTTATCATGACTTAACCCTAGATCCCATGATCCAAGTTAAACGTGTTTAGCCACTCATGATGCAAGAAATAAGTATGCAAATTGAATTCATAACCGAAAGGATTAACTTACAATGATGAAAAAAATCAAAAGTATACTTTGAATTGAATACAGGGCAAAACTCCAAATTATTGGTTTTTGAGAGAGAGAGAGAGAGAGAGAAATATCGTAGATTGTATCTTATAGGATATGTCCAATCCTTAATGATCTAATTATAAATAAAAACTAAAAAAAGGCTTTAAATAGTTAACCCTACATACGGGAACAAAATTAAAGTTCATATTTTCTTTGGAATATATGACGATGCTCGTGACGGCCTATCACGGACGTCGTCAGCTTCTCTGCAAGTTTAGCTTTTGTTGCCTAAGGTTGACGATGAAGGTGACGCCTTATCATCATCTTGACGGCGTGTCATGAATGTCATCAAAAAATAGTCTACGACTTCAATCTTCTGTTTAAGGTTGACGGTATCCTTGATACTCTATCACCAGGATGACGACATGTCATGGATGTCGTCAGCCACACTTTGTTCTTTATTTGCTTTCGATTTCACGCTTTTTGCTTCCTTTATTTGTGGTTCCCTTTCTTCTCTAATTATACTGCAAAATCAAAGTAAACTAATAAAAAAAAACTAAAGTTGCTTAAGACTTTGCAATTATTTAGAGTTAAAAGCTATAAATGTGTTAGCATGGGCTCACACATCAACACCCTCAACTTAAAAAATTGCTTGTCCTCAAGCAACCAGAACATAACCAAGAGTATACAAAGTACAAGTTGGCAACTAACTACTCATATCAGTTCAAAATACATGCACCATCTCCAAGGTCAATCAAATTAAGAGTAACTGTGTCTATTAGTGAAAACACCTATGCAACTCACGAGGATCAAGATATGGCAAGAATTTTAGCAATAACAACCCAGCACATACCAAATCACACTATCCGAATAAGGCAGTGATTAGCAGCATAACTAGTGTGCCCTCACAACAAAGAAATCCCTTTTTCACTCATGTCAGAATTTATATACATAAACACAGGGATAAACATAAAACTCACTCTCAGAACAAAGTTCCAATATTTTGCATCAAATGCCATAGGCTTTCCCTTATAGTCAGTACCCAAGTCGTCAGATAGGTCAGTTAGGATCACTATAGGTCTTTTCTTAAGCTTGTAATGTAGTCTGGGGGCAGGTATGATATTCATGGATATTTCAGAGTGACTATGCCTCCTTGACACTACACAAAACTTTTAGGGTTTCAACTCCCAACCTTCTTTTCTTCCTCTCTTTTATTGATCATACATGCTCAAGATGGATGCGATCTTTTCAATTATCACATTATATTTTTATCATCTTTTACACAACTTTCTTATTTCTTATTCCTTTTTCACCACACCCAACATTTTATTCCTTTATTTTATTCCTCCTCTCTTCATACTCATTTTATATCATGCACCCCTATGATAGCCACCCTCAACTTAGGCGATTTGCCTAAGTCAAGGTGCACAGTGTCCAAGGAGGACCAGGGCCAAAACAGGTTCACTATGATGTAAACGGGAAGGTAAGAGGTATCGTAGAAACAAATAGGCTAATTAGGCTCAAAACAAGGATCAAGAGATATTATGCACATAGGAAAGATCATTTTGGCTAATGTGGCCTAATATAAAAAATGGCCTATGATCCTTAAGTGGGCTAAGATAAAAAACAGCCTATGATCCTTACCTAACTCCTATCCTATGACCATGGCAAGACTAACGGGGCAAGTTCTAGATTCAACATACAATGGGAAATGAGTAAGACCTTAAACACACAAGGAACACAAGCATCTCTCATATCACTACTTATCCAGTTCATGCACTTGTTTAACAAAGGTTATTCAATATCAAAACTAATGCCACAAAAAGATATACTGTGGTCACAAATGAATGCAATTCACATAGTAATATATCAGACCAATGGAGAGGTGCTCAAAAATCAAAAAAACAATTTCACTGCCTTAGTTACTTTTATTTCTCCTAGTCAACTACAACACATCACTAAACAAGCGCAATACGCCTAAACATACCGGCTCTACTAGGAACAAGACTCGAGGGAATAGAGGAATGGCAACAAAAACCTATAGAGGATATCAACACCCACAAGTAGCCCCACACCCTCAACTTAAAACATACAATGTCCCCAATGCATCAAACCAAAACAAGAGAGTTAGAAACATACTTGTGGCACCATGGGTGTGAAGATCTAATGTCAATCACATAATACGAATACAAACAACAAAATACCTTGGGTTGCCTCCCAAGAAGCACCTAATTTTGTGTCGTGGCATGACTCAGTTATCTTGACTACTCATACTTCATCAAGATACCTTGTTGATAATTATTTATATCTCCACTTGGAGGATATAAAATGTCGACCCAAATTTTAATCAATACATCTTCGAGGCGCATTGGGAAAACATACGGATACAATGACACTTCTTTTATCTCGCCACTTTGATGACGTGAATCTATCACCCAACTTCATATCAAATTTTTAGATAGGATCATTGGGTATTGATAAGATTATAAATAATCCACTTGATGTACATTGAATTTTGCCTTTACTGACCTTCAAGTGGGGGATTTCATTTTGCTCTGTTTGAATGCTAAACTCCAAAATATAAGGATTATGTTCCTCATCCTCAAAATACCTCAGTTTCTTGGGTAGGTGGACTTCCATCTCATCCACCAAGCATAATGTTGAAAAATGATTCAAATGAGGTCTTCTCCTTAATTTCAAAGTTGCATCCTTCTAGGCATCCTCACCCCGAATTGGGTTAGAGTCTTTAGAAGAGATTTGCTTGGTTTCTTCTTTTGCCTCTAGCACCGTTTCCTCAATCTTGGCATCATCCCTTATGTTTGGTTTGGTTGGTTGGAAAATCATCAAGGGTTGCTTAACATCAAGCACAACATCGATATAGTATTCTTGTTCCTCATCTTCACACTCGTCTATTATGTTAAATGATTCCACAGACAAGATATCATCTAAACATAATCTGGAAAAGTGCTTTAAATGCTTGACCTCTATATCCATATCTTATATCATTTTTATTTCCTCGTTATTTTTCCTTATGTCTTGATGTATATCACGTATGATATCATTCGTTATGTCCACATAATCCAACACTATTTGATGTATAGATTTAATGCCACTCTTTCTGGTGCTTTGTTCTTCCTGTTCTTGACCATAAGACCTATCAAAATCATAAGAAGAATTATAATTTAGGTTAGCATACTAGGGGTGGGGGGGGGGGGGGAATTTTGGCAATCACTCTAATGTCCATCTAGACTACCACATAAAGAACAATCATACTCCTAGTAGGATGGAGATAGTGCACATATCTCTCTCCGAGGAGCATATCTACAATCTTGCCAAAAGTGAGGTCCATCACAATGTGGACATGGATCATCAAGATACGATTTCCAACCACCAAGTTCATGTTTATTCCAAGACGTCATAGTAATAAGTAAACTAAAATAAAAATCTACCTAACACCAAAAATAAAAGAAAACTAAAAACAAATATTTACAAGTTTAAATTCAAGCAAGTAGGCTAAAATTCCAAAACAACTCAATACGCCAAATTGTTCCCCAGCAAAGGCGCCATTTTTTGAAAATGCTCAAATTACACTCTTGAATGGGTGTAAGCGATCGTTGTCAATATAAAACCCAACTAAGTTGGGGTCGAATCCCACAGGGAACAATGTGAGTGGCGATTAAACTAGTTTGAAACTAAAGCTACAAGTTAAATTCAAACAAATGATATAAAAAGATAAAATGGGGGTTTTAGAGATTAGCAAATAATTTTTGGTCACTTTAATTTTAGTGTTTGTCAATCAAGAGTTTATCAAATAACAAGGATTATGTTCACTAGGGCTTACAGTACATGACAGATGCTAAAGGTGACTCAAGATTCTAACGGTGGTTAGGATGACAAGCTATCTTTATCGATGATATGCTCGAATGTCTCTCGACCTATTCAAGCATCTAATTTCCTAATCCTCTCGGAATTAGGGAATTGCTACTCACTGTCCAGATTTTACCTCAGGTTAATCAACCTTGTTATAGCACTGATTATTAAATGAAGTCTTTTCGAGTTTCTATTGATAATTCACTTCCTACTGTTTATGATTTCTTTCTCAAGCAAATCAAAGTAGGTACTCCTACTATTTACAACCAGCAGACTTTAATTATAATCTTAGAATTAGCAAAAAATCGTAACACCTCTTGAATCTTGAGCATTTAATACCTTATCTTGACCTAACCCTAGATCCCATGATCTAGGTTACAGGTGTTTAGCCACTCATGATACAAGAAACAAGTATGAAGATTGAATTCATAACTAAAAGGATTAACTTGCAATGATGAAGAAAATCAAAAGTATACTTTGAATTAAATCATAGGGCAAAACTCCAAAATATTGATTTTTGAGAGAGAGAGAGAGAAATATCGTATATTAATCTTGTAGGATATGTCCAATCCTTAATGATTGAATAATACAAAAAAAGACTAAAACAAGGCTTTAAATAGTTAACCCTAAATAAGAAAATAAAATTAAAGTTCAAATTTTCTTCGAAATAGATGACGGTGCTCGTGACGGCCTATCAGGAGTTTGATGGACTATCACAGACGTCGTCAGCTTCTCTGTAAGTTTAGCTTCTGCTGCCTAAGTTTGAGAACGACGGTGACACCTTATCATCATCTTGACGGCATGTCATGAATGTCGTCACAAAACTTCCTGCAACTTCCATCTTCTGTTTAAGGTTCACGGCATCCTTGATAGCCTATCACCAGAATGACGACGTGTCATGGATGTCGTCATCCACACTTTGTTCTTTATTTTCTTCATATTTCATGATTTTTGCTTCCTTTATTTGTGGTTCCCCTTCTTCTCTACTTATACTATAAAATCAAAGTAAACTAATCAAAAACGACTAAAGTTGATCAAGACTTTGCAATTACTTAGAGTTAAAAGCTGTAAATATGTTAGCATGGGCTCACACATCAAAGATTATTGATAAACATGTCAAGGATCATAACCAGAAGCAAACCAAGGACTTTAAAATCAGGACGGACATAATGGAATTTGGAGAAGTAGAATTTCAGTTTGACCAGGGTAATATAAAATCTATACTGTTGGTATGTACTCCCACCCCACTTTGTCATATGCATCAGAAGCCTTGAGAATAAAATAACTTGTACAAATTAATTCCCCTATTTCTTTTTCTATACAGGACATGGTTTTTGCTGCAATGAATACCACTGCATCATAAGTGAAATAGCTACTAACAGAACTTCTTAGGCAACCTGAAGTGATGAAGAAGCTATGAAGAGAGTTGAAAGAAGTTTTAGGACTTGAAAGAATGGTAGAAGAATCCTACCTAGAGAACTTAAACTACTTAGACATAGTTATAAAAGAGGGCATGAGGATACATCCTGTAGCGCCACTCTTTTATCATGAGTCCTTGGAAGATGGTGTAGGCGATGATCTCCACATACCAAAGGGATCCCGAATCCTGGTAAACTGTTACGCTACTCAGAGGGATCAAAATTATTGGATAGAGC
This sequence comes from Capsicum annuum, assembly GCF_002878395.1. Lineage (NCBI taxonomy): Eukaryota > Viridiplantae > Streptophyta > Magnoliopsida > Solanales > Solanaceae > Capsicum > Capsicum annuum. The sequence continues at coordinate 124,753,670 of NC_061122.1, read as the reverse complement.
ATAAGAAGTTCTTATTATTTTCGGATACACAATATGTATGTTTGCACAAACGCATCAACACAAGTTAAAGATTATTTCAAGAACACCAATGAAGTTTTAACACCTTCGACACAAGTTCAACATGAACTATCAAGGAAGTATGTTATTTTAAAGAAACGACAGATGATCACAAAGAGTTTATAGAAGTAGAAGAGTATTTTTTCAATGCTGAAAATTTCGTACTACTCGAGGAAAAAGTTCAGATATTTATAGCCATCAAGTACCCCTTTGGAAAGGAAGAAATAGTTCATGAAAAGGTGCATCACTTTGGGACAGTAATGTCTATACATTCCAAAATAGTCTTTTTGGAATAGTGACATCTATCGAAAAGTCACCTCTTTTTCAAAATGGTGTGTTATTTCCTCGAAGGGTTGCATCCTTGATGAGTTATATTTCTGCGTTTCTGCATACATATTCATGGAGAAAATAATTTTCGTTGGATATTTTGGATTAAGAATTTCACTTGTTTTTCAAAGTTTCAAATTTACTCAAATCCAAAGACGATGCTGAAGATAAGACAAGCGATCGACGACGATGACGGCACAAGACACCTTTTGGTTCTTTTCTCACTATCCACTTAAAGGAGCATCTTTTAATAAAAACACAATAATTTTTCTTTCTCCCACCAATGTGGGAGAAGTAAACTTTCATTTAGTGAGTACACTTTTCTTTTAAGTATGCTTACTTTTCCTCCAAGAATTCCCTCAATTTTCTATTCGCATATCCTATTAAACCCAACAATCTCCCATATGAATGGGGAATGTTTATTCTTTATAAAACCTTATGGACAAGTATATGATAAGCAGGGAAAGACTGATTGCATCTTGATAATTGGGTTTTCCTTTGAATTTTCCGTAATGAATATGCATCAGATGAACTCGGTCAATCGATAGATTTGATATCTTTGAATCTTCGGGATTTAATGTACACCTAAACAAACATGTCACACAACCATTCTCTTACCATTTATTGTTCTCATATTTTTATTCATTTTGTCCATGAACACGTCCTGGTTTTATGAGAGCATAAAGAATAGGCCTTTACTCACAGTCTCCTTGAAGTGGCTTCTACTTCAAAATAATATAGTTTATTTCTAAATGTTCAATCCTATAGATTAAACAATTTGGTCAATTCTTCCAAACTTAGATAATCATTAAAAGGCTTCACCCCATAAGCCTTATCCTTATTTACAAAACATTGTATACATCATGCCAATGGGTTGGGTATATTGACAATGTTGAACCTGTCATCACAACTTTGTTTAAACACCTTGAACCTAGCTCTTGGGATCTCCAGTCTTCCAGGTAGAGTTACCTCTATGCTGACTTATCTTATGTCATATACCCATTCCTTCGATGTTCTCTCAACTCCCTCTCTAGATAGAACTTTTGTAAGTAGATCCAACAGATTATCCTTTGACTTCACATAATCAGCAGTGATATGTCTCCATCTTTTATGATGAGATTTACCATTATATATCATGTTTCCTGCCCTACCTATCACCATTTTTCTATCACAGTGGATACATATTGGTTCCAATGGTTTGGTTCAATAAGGAATATCTTCCATGAAATTCCCAAGCCTTTCAGCTTCTTCACCAGCTTTATTTAATGAGATAAATTCTAATTCCATTGTAGAGTGAGAAGTACATATCCATGTAGACAATTTCCAAAAGACTTCTCCTCCACCTATAGTAAATAAATATCCACTTATGGATTTTACTTCATTCAATTCGGTGACCCAATTTCAACCACTATATCCTTCAGTTACCATGGGATATTTATTATGAGGCAAAGCATAGTTTTGAGTGTATCTAAGATACCCCAAAACTCTTTTCATTGCCATCCAAGGAGTTTTATTGGGATTAATTGAGTACCGAGTCAACTTACTAATATTAAATACTATGTATGCCTGTCTACAATTCATGATATACATTAAACATTCCAACACTCTTGCATATTCCAACTATGAGTCACTTTCACCTTTATTTTTCTGAAGTGCAAAGCTCACATCTAATGGATTCTTGGCAATACCAAAATCCAATTACTTGAACTTGTCAAGTACCTTTTAAATATAATGAGACGGTGACAATGATATCTATTATGGAGTTCTATGCATCTTATTCCTCAGATCACATTCGCAACTCCAAGGTCTTTCATATCAAACTTGCTCTCAAGCATTTGTTTGGTAGCATTTATGTCAGAAATGTCTCTACTGGTGATCAACATATCATTCACATACAAATAAACAATGATCTTGTGATTTGGAGTGCCTTTAATGTAAACACATTTACAACATTCATTTATCTTGAACCCATTTTCCAACATGGTTTGGTCAAACTTTACATACCACTATTTAGGTTCTTGTTTTAGTCCATAAAGTGACTTAACTAGTTTGCACACCTTCTTTTCCTTACCAGAAACAAAAAAACCCTCAGTTTGTTCTATGTAAATTTCTTTCTCTAATTCTCTATTTAGGAATGTTGTTTTCACATCTATTTTATGGATTTCAGGACCATATATCACCGTCACAGCAATTAACATCTGAATTGATGCTATCCTTGTTATTGGTGAGTATGTATCAAAGTAATCAACACCTTTCTTCTATTTGAAGTCTTTTACCACAATTCTTGCCTTGAATTAGTACCATCCACTTTCATTTTCCTTTCGAAGATCCATTTAGAATCTAAAGGTTTATTTCCTAAAAGTAGATCAACCAACTCCCAAGTATGGTTGCTTAATGTTGAATCAATCTCACTATTGACTGTTTCTTTCCAAAAGGATAAGTCTGAAGATGCCATCGCTTCTTTAAATGTTTGAGGTTCATTTTCTAAGAAAATTATTACAAAATTTAATCCAAATGAAGTTGATTCTCTTTGACGTGTTCTACATCTAGGATTCTCATCATTATGTACATCCTCACTTGGTTCATTTCGAGGTCATTTAGATCGTACACTAGACTGTTCGCTTCTAATTTTATACGGATAGATGTGTTCAAAGAAATCCACATTATCTGATTCAATTACCATATATTCATTGATATCTAGATGTTTGGATTTTAGAGCCGAAAATCGACATGCTTTACTACTTTTAGCATATACTATGAACACACAGTCCACAGTCTTAGGTCTTGTCGTCACCCTTTTAGGTATAGGAACTTGGACTTTTGCTAGACACCCCTACACTTAGAAATATTTCAAGTTAGGTTTTGTTCCTTTCTATTTTTCATATGGAATTGATTGTGTCTTACTATAGGGCACTCTATTAAGTATTTGATTAGCTATAAGGATAGCTTCCCTACACAACTTTTGTGGTAAACCTAAACTTATAAGTAAGGCATTCATCATTTCTGTTAAGGTTCATTTTTTTCCTTTTCATAATTCCATTAGAATAAGCTGAATACGAGGCTGCGGTGACATAACCCGACCAGGGGCCTTGTCGTAATGGGCATATTAAGTCCAACCAGGAGCGGGGACCACCCCTATTACCCATCCCAACCGTCCAACTTATGCCCCGAGTTGGATGAATTCTGAAAATATAATAGGATGGCATATAACTATCCAAATCTAGACTCTGGGATAGGTCTATAAACCATGACTGACCCAAAAGAGTCCAACCGTCCCAAACCAACTGATAGACATAACCAAATCATAAAAAAAATAAAATAACAATAACCAAACCAATTTCCATTACATAACATAAGAGAATGGAACAGTGAGAAATTTCATTCAATAGTATCATCCCCAATACCAAAGCCAGTACTAAGGCTAACACCATTGCCAATCCCGCCCATGCCAACCCATAGTAGTTCCACAAAAGCCATTATCCAAAAGAAAACCAATATTTGGTTAGGACATTCCCCTAACCATAGTCAAAACCAATATACATAAATAAAACAAAGTTTGTAAAAAAAATTCATGAATATGAAATTGATCCTTCTAGAAAGATGGAAGCTCACCACTTTAATCCTAAGAGTTGATCCTGAAATCCCATCACTATGCAGGAGGAGTAGAATGGTCGATTCCTGCAGCACTTAGGGATACAGTCGCCCGATGATGGGTTAGAAGGTGAACCCTATCATGAACTCAGGATAAGAATAAAATAATGTCATCCAGTAAAACCATGAAAACCAACCATATCCATATAAATCATACATATGTATATATAACCACACCGGGAAAAGGAATCGGGTTTAGAATGCATTAAAAACCATTAACCTTGGGATATGTAGCTTAACAATCTAAAGCCACCCATGGGCTATATGGGTCCAGTGTAACCCCCTAAACAGGCCCCTATGCGTGTAGCCACATGAATTGGAGATAGCATAAGAGTAGCAGATTCCTAAGTACAATGTAATTAGAGGATTATCGTGTACCTAATAGTAACATATATGGTCTCCATGACCAACCACTCATGTTGAAAAACATGAGTTTACAATGTTCGTTCATTGAACTCCCACCTTCACGATTAGCTATCACAACCCACCATTATTACCCAATTAAAACCATTTCCCACCAACCAATGCATTATTCCACTTTTATTAACCAAGGCTATTAATAGTCGTATCAGTATACCAACTATAAATTGTAAGTATTGTCCTTAGCCAAACCTTTTAAGGTAAAGGGATTCCTGTTTATCCATTTTTCCAAGTTAATTTAGGGGAGTCCCATGTACCCCACAAGTTTTCCATTATTATATTGACTTAGGGGAGTCTGTTGTACCCCAAAATTTATCCATTAACATGTTTACTTAGGGGATTCCATTATCCCCCACGAGGATATTCAATTTATATTAAACATGACCACCAAACCATTTAAGATTCCATTACCAAACTATTCCATGCAATAATTCCATTAAAAAGTCAAACAATATCGTACAAGAATTCTCATAGGAATTTTACCAAACATATTGGGGGCATAGTATTTCCAAAACCAAAACCAATTACCATTTGACCATTCACATGCAACCAATTATTCAAAACCACCCTTAAAGCATATAAAATCATAATTAAACATGGGAAACCCATAACTAAGCATTTATAATAAAAAAACCCCAAATTATATTTGAAAACCCAAACCCATACAATAATCAAACCATGAAAACATTGTATAAAACCATGACTTTAGTTAGAACTAACAATGAGGGAAGAGTGCATGCCTTAAACTGAGTATATGATGGAGAGAAATCACCAACACAAGCCCTAAATTAATCTTTAAGATAAAACCATAGCTTTCTTTGCCTAAGAACTTTAGAGAAGATTAGAGAGTGTTTTCTAAGAGTTAAAGAATAGAATAATAGGGTAAGTAACATCCCAAATAAGTTAAAAGTCGTGAAAACTTAATAGGTTAACTATGGAAATATTCAGATTGCCCTCATTTAAACTGCATAAATTTCTATCAGGGGATACGACTAACCATACCAGTCGTACCCTCTAATATGAGTGGTGCCAATAACTCATACCCTAGGCCTCCCCCTTGGACCCAACAATATCCAAGGTACAAATTATCCAAACCAAGTCATACCCAGAGTATACAACCCGTACCTTTTACCTGTACCCCTGGCAAAATAGAATCACAAGAGGTTTGAATATTGTTCACCATATGAGTACATGGTATGACTCGTACCCTAGCTTATGGCTCATGGTGAGCCACTCGTACTCAGATACAAGTTAGTCTACTAAGTCTAAGATTAAATGAAGGAAAGACCCAAACCAAACAACCCATGTTCATCCATACGAATCATACCAACCCAAATCATACCCACTCTAGAACCCAATCCAACCCACCAACCAACACTGGTCAGGATACGACCAAGGCATACAACTCATACCTTAGTATATGATGGGTACCTACTGATCCTATGTTGTCCAGAACACAAAAATTTAAAAAATATTCTAAGGGTCCCAAACTCAAGGTGTTTCACATAGTTTGATAGATAATTCCATTCTCTAAGCATATTTATGAAAATTGAGATACATATTCTCCACTACTATCACTTCTTTTCATTTTGATCTTTTTCTCTAATTGATTTTCAACTTCTGCTTTATATTGCCTAAATGCATCTATTGCTACATCCTTACAATTTAGCAAATAGACATAATTTTACCTCATGCAATCGTTAATAAAAGTTATAAAATATTTTTTCCTACCACGAGATAGTGTTGACTTTATATCATAAATATCAGTATGGATTAAGTCTAAGGGATTAGAATTCATTGCAACAGACTTATACAGATGCTTATCATAATTTGATTCAACACACATTTGACATTTTGATTTATTGCACTCAAAGTATGGAAAAATTCTAAGTTAATCAGTTTTGCAAGGTTTTTTAATTAACATGTCCTAATTGTTCATGCCACAATTCATTAGAATCAAGCAAGTAAGAAGAAACATAACTTTTATTAATTTCAATTGTCATTATATTCATCTTAAATAGGCCCTTAATGAGGTAGCCTTTTCCTAGGTACACTTCCCCTTTACTAAATAAAACCTTGTCTGAAACAAATACATATTTGAATCTATTTTTGTCAAGAAGTGATACAAAAATAAAGTTCTTTCTTAACTCCGGTACATAAAAGACACTGTTAAGAGTCAACACTTTGCCTGATATTATTTTCAAGCAGACTTTTCCCATCCCTTGAAATTTTGCAATTATGGAGTTTATTATATAGATCTTCTCTCCACCTTGATCAGGAGAAATACAACAAACAACTCTTTATTGGCATAAATATAATGGGTAGAATCAGAATCCATCCTCCATCCTCAAGGATTTCACATCAAATTACATTAGCATGGCACATAGATCGTCCATTTCATTCTTGGATTCAGCCATATTTGCTTGATCCTTCTTTTTGTCTTTCTTTGGGGCACTACAATCTTTTGAATTGTGACCAATCTTGCCTCAATTAAGGAACTTCCCCTTGAATTTCTTCTTAGGTTGATGGTTTTATTGTCCAGCTTTCTTTTTCTTCTTCAGGTTATTGGGTTCGTCTTCTACATTGTTAGCTCCACTTATTGAAGAATTTTCTTTCGACCTTCTCTCTACGACTTTGCTGTCTTCCACAATATGCAACCTCACAATGAGGTCTTCGACTGTCATCTCTTTTTGATTATAATTCAACTAATTTTTTAAGTCCTTCCATAAAGCTGGCAACTTCTTTATTATTGTAGAAACTTAAAAGGCCTCGTTCACAACCAAACTACAATAAAGTTCATTGGACATTAAGAACATTTTTAACATATTCAAATAAGGTATTCATTATATTCATGCCTTTAGTAAGAAGATCATGGATGATAACTTACAATTCTTGTACTTGAGATATGACAGTCTTACTGTAACGCCCCAAAATCGGGTCCCAAGACGTCACATGGTGCTTAGGATCACAAATGACCCCAAGCTAACCCTTCTATTGGCATAACTCATAAGCAACTGAACAAAAAGTATAAATCTATACAAATCTGCGGAAAATAACTCTTTTCTGAATATGATAGATACAAAACTAAATTTACAAGATTATAACTCTGCTTTTACAACCAAAACTGAAACGGAATACATCAACTTCTACTGATTGTCTATAAAACCTCTACTAGTACTGACTGTAGGTATCCGGGTCATGACTCTCAACTAACCCAACTCAATACGACTGAATAAATAAAATACAATATTTCTCGAACTGTATAACTAACTCAAGCCCTTGAATCAAAAGGACTCATCACCTGCTGACTAAATGCCACGAACTAACTGGATCTGAAGATGTACACTATACCTTGTACCGACATTCTGAGAAAATGTAGCCCACATACGAATATGTGGGTCAGTACCATGGAAACTTACCGAGCATATAGGGGTGCAATGCATATATAAAATAATATCTTAATATCATCATAGTTTATAAAATTATGCATGCTGATATAAATGACTCACTTAAGTTGAATTAAAATCATCATAATCATAAGAGAGTAAAATATATCGGGTAAAACATGTGAGCCATCATAATAAATCTCAATTCACTTCCATCTCGATTCCAAATCATCAAAGCAATCAAATATCATAACAATTCTCTTTGGAATTTATGTTCATTAAATCTGTCGAAGATTCAGAATTACCCATTAAATCTTTGGAATACATGTGAGGTATGCGGCGCACAACCCATGGCAGACCTTAAGTTATGCGTCTCACACCTTATGGTAGACATTTAATTATGCCTCGCACTCCCAATCGCACACATTTGATTGGGTGGCGCATTACCCATCGCATACCCTTACTGCCTCTCACGAAAATAGGCATAACTCTTCGCTCGGGTATCAGATTTTTGCAAAATTGGTATCGGTGGAAAGATAATTCAATTATATAAAATTTGATAGGTCTTTGGATGAAAAATTCCATATATATTAATAGATATACACGTTTGAATTTGACCCTTGTAGAATCGAATGTCAAACTTTGGATGAATCAATTGGTCTTCGCTCAACTTTGTTCTAGGTCATTGCTATTAACATTTTTCACCTCTAAACTACTCCATAGACTAGGATAATGATCATGAAACTTGTATTCCCGTGAGAATTACTTGGATTAGAGCTTACACACGCAAGAACAACGGTTAGAATTCTAGCACGAAAATACAGAGTATTACACTTACTGTCAATCATTTTGTAATCAAGCAATCTTACAATAATAACATGTTAGTTCCAATATCCTTAGTCATATATTTATTTTCCAACGCATTCCATAACTCTTTTGATGTCTTTATTCCACTGTAAATATTGTATAAATCACCTTGGAGGCCACTTAGGATAGAATTCCTACATAGGAAATCAGAATGTTTCCATGCCTCTACTAAAATGAACAGCTCCTTGTATGAAGTTTCTTCAAGCAATTCTAGAGAATCTTCAGATATAAATCTTTGAAGACACAAGGTTTTCAGATAAAAGAAGATCTTCTGTTTCCACCGCTTAAAAACTATTCTAGAAATTATTTTAGGCTTTTCCGCTAGTGCCATAGCGAGTGGTGCAGTTGTGCAAATATTTGTAGCAATATTCGTTGTTGCCATACTTGTCACACCATCAGTTACTTGACCATCAATAGTCATATTTACTTTCGCAAAAGGACAGTCAACTTTAGTATTTCAAGATACTAATTACAAGTTTGTAGCAACTTTAAACATCAGTTATTTCTAGTTTAACGATGAAGTTTTTATGTCTTTCAATTGTTAACCGAATGACATTTAACTTGTCAAACAATACAGATTACAAAAATTTAATTCCTTAAGATTGTTGTTTTCGGGTACACAATTTGTATGTTTGCACAAACACTTTAACACAAGTTCAAGATTATTTCAAGAACACCAATGAAGTTTTAACAGCACACAAGTTCAACATGAACTATCAAATAAGTATGTTATTTTATAGAAATAAGATAAAGTACAAGTAGAGCCAAGTCGTCTGATTTTACGTAGTGTCCTTAAGGAATTAATTCCCTTTAAGTACCCGAGGTTACAGAATTTTTCCTCCTAGGATAAAATGGCTCATAATCAAAATGTGGCGGTACTTCAGACCTTTTGATTCTTCAAACACACTCAACGACAAATGATCAAAAAGAGTTTTTAGAAGTAGAAGAGTATTTTTTCAATGCTAAAAATTTCATACTACCTCAGGAAAAAGTTCAGGTATTTATAGCCATCAAGTGCCCATTCAGAAAAGAAGCAATGGTTCATGCAAAGGTGCAATACTTCAAAATAGTCATGTATATCCATTCCAAAATATTGTCTTTTCTGAATAGTCACATCTGACTGAAAAGTCACCCGTTTTCCAAAATAGCATGTTATTTTCTCTAAGGGTTGCATTCCTTTCGAGTTATATTTCTGCGTTTCTGCATGCATGTTCATAAATTTTCATTGAGAAAATATTTTTTGGATTAAAAATTTCACTTGTTTTTCCAAGTTTCAAATAAACTTTGTCTAAAAAAAATAATCTTATCGATCAATCATTTGACCAATCCCAATCCAAAGTCGAAGCCAAGCTGAGCGAGCGATAATGAAGACACCACGAGGCACCTCTTGGTTCTTGCTTCACTATCATCTTGAAGGAGTGTTTCTAAATAAAAACACAATACCATTCTGGGAGAAATATACTTTTCTTTAGTGAGTACACTTTCTTTTTAAGTGTGCTCACTTTCCCTCCAAAAATCCCCTCTCCCTTTCCATTCACACATCCTATTGAACCCAACAATCCCCCACATGAATGGAGAATGACTATTATTTGTAAAACTTTACGGACAAGTATGTGATCAACAAGCAAACACTGAATGCATCTGGATAAGTGGGTTCCCTTTGTTCTTTCCGTAGTGAATATGCATTGGATGCACTCGGCCAAGGTAGATTGGATTTCTTTGAACTGTCGAGATTTAATGTACTCCTAGACAACACATCACAACCATCCCTTAACTATTTATGGGTATCATGATTTTATTTTTTTTATCCATAAACACGTCCTGATTTTATAAGAGAGTAGAGAATAGTCCTTTACTCACATTCTCCATTAAGAGGTTTCTATTTCAGCATCATATAGGTGATTTATAAAATTTTAATCCTATAGATTAAAATATTTGATCAAATCTTCCAAACTTAGATAATCATTAAAAGGATTCACCTCATAATCCTTATCCTTGTTCGCTAAACATTATCTACATTATGAGAATGGGTTGGGTATATTAACAATATTGAACCTGTCAGTCACAACTTTGTTGAATCTCCTTAAACCTAGGTCTTCGGATCTCCAATATGCAAGGTAGAGTTACACCATGCTGACTTGTCCTAGGCCATTAGCCCATTCCCTTCGATGTTCTCTCAACTCCCTCTTTAGATAGACCTTTTGTAAGTGAATCTGACAAATTATCCTTTGACTTCACATTATCAACAGTGATAATTCTACTAGAGAGTAGTTCTCTTATGATATTATGTCTCCATATTATATGATGAGATTTAACATTATATATCAGCTCCCTGCCCTACCTATCACTACTTGGCTATCACAGTTTATACATATTGGTGCCAATTGTTTGGGCTAACAAGGAATATCTTCTAAGAAATTCTGAAGCCATTCAGCTTCTTCTCTGGCTTTATCTAATGCGATAAATTCTAATTCCACTGTAGAGCAAGCAATACATATTTATTTGGGCAATTTCCAAGAGACTGCTCCTCCACCTATAGTAAATAAATATCCACTTATGGATTTTACTTTATTTAATTTAGTGATCCAATTTGCATCACTATATCCTTCAATTTTACTGTGAGATATTTATTATAATGCATAGCATTGTCTTTAGTGTATTTAAGATACCCCAAAAATCTTTGCATTTTCATCCAATGAGTTTTATTGGAATTACTTATGTACCGACTCAACTTACTAATAGCACATGCTATGTATGGCCATGAACAATTCATGATATACATTAAACATTTCAACATTCTTGCTTATTCCAACTGTGAGTCACTTTCACCTTCATTTTTCTGAAGTGCAAAGATCAAATCTAATGGAGTCTTGACAATACCTAAATCTAAATACTTAAACTTTTTAAGAACCTTTTCAATGTAATAAGATTGTGACAACACCAACCTTTGTGGAGTTCTATGGATATTTATTCCTAAGATCACATCCACAACCCCAAGGTCTTTCGTATTAAACTTGCTCTCAAGCAATTATTTTGTAGCAATTATGTCAGAATTGTCTTTACTGATGATCAACACATCATCCATATACAAACAAACAATGACCTTGTGATTTGAAGTGTCTTTAATGTGAACAAATTTATCACATTTATTTATCTTGAATCCATTTTGCCAACATGGTTTGGTCAAACTTCACATGCCTCTGTTTAGGTTCTTGTTTTAGTCTATAAAGTGACTTAACTAGTCTGCACACCTTCTTTTCTTTACCGGGAACCATAAAACCCTCGTGTTGTTCCATGAAAATTTTTTCTCCAATTCTCAATTTAGAATGTTGTTTTCACATACATTTGATAGATTTCAAGACCACATACCACCACCAAATAAAATTAACATTTAAATTGATATTTTCCTTGGTACAGGCGAGTATGTATCAAAGTAATCGAGGCCTTCCTTCTATTTGAATCATTAAAATACAAGTCTTACCTTGTATTTGTCAAAAGTACCATCAGCTTTCATTTTTCTTTTGAAGATCCATTAGAACCTAAAAGGTTATTTCCTAGTGGAAGATCAACCAACTTTCAATTATGGTTGCTCAATATTGAATCAATCTCACTATTGACTTTCTCTTTCCCAAAGGATGAGTTTGAGGATGCCATTGCTTCTTTAAATGTTTGTGGCTTATTTTGAAAGAGAAATATTACAAAATCTGATCCAAATAAAGTTAACGTTACTTTGATGTGTGCTGCATCTTGGATCTTGGTTCATCTCAAGGTTGTTTAGACTCCCCACTAGACGGTTAAAATCGATATTTTTATGGATAGATGTGTTCAAAGAACTCAACATTATCTGATTCAATTACCGTATTTTCATTGATATCTGGATGTTCGGATTTATGATCCAAAAAATTGACAAGCTATCTAATTTTACCATATCCTATGAACACGTAGTCCACTGTCTTAGGTCCTATATTCACCCTTTTAAGCATACAAACTTGGACATTCTAGACACCTCCACACTTTGAAACATTTTAAGTTGGGTTTCCTTTCGTTCCATTTATATATGGAATTGATTGTGTCTTACTATTGCGCACTCTATTGAGAATTAGGTTAGCTATAAGGATAGCTCCCCCACAAGTTTTATGGTAAACCTAAACTTATAAGTAAGGCATTCATCATTTCTTTAACGTACGATTTTTTCTTTCAGCAATTTCATTAGATTGAGGTGAATACAGGGTCGTAGTTTTTATGTACAATTCCATTCTATAAACATATTTCCACAAATAGAGATTCATATTCTCCACCCCTATAACTTCTTATTATTTTGATCTTTTTCTCTAACTGATTTGCAACGTCTATTTTATATTGCCTAGAAGGATCTATTTCTTAATCTTTACTGTTTATCAAATTAACATAACAATACCCGTGCAACTGTCAATACAAGTTATAAAATACTTTTTCCCGCCATGAAATGGTGTTGACTTCATATCATAAATGCCAGTATGGATTAAGTCTAAGGTATTAGAGTTCCTTTCAACGAACTTATATGGATGCTAGTATACTTTGATTCCACACACATTTGACATTTTTATTTATTACACTTTAAGTTTTGCAAAATTTCTAAGTTAATTAGTTTTCGCAAAGTTTTGTAATTGACATGTACCAATCGCTCATGCTACAATTCATTAGACTCAAGCAAGTAAGAAGAAATAGAACTTTTATTGATTTTAGCTGTCAATACATTTATCTTAAATAGGCCCACAGTGAGGTAGCCTTTTCCTACATACAATTCCCCTATACTAAGTGCACTCTTGCCTGAATCAAATACACATTTAAATCTATTTTTGTCAAAAAGTGATACAAAAATCAAGTTCTTTCTTAAATCCGGTACAAAAAGGACATTTTTGAGAGTCAACACTTTGCCTGACGTTATTTTCAAGAAGATTTTTTCTGTTTCGTCAGCTATTGCAGTTAAGGAGTTTGCCATATAGATCTTCTCTTCACCATGAGTTGGAGTGAATGCAGCAAACAAATCATTATTGGCATAAATATGGTAGGTGGCATCGGAATCCACCCACTATTCTCAAGGATTTCCCACTAAGTTACATTCAGAAACCATGACACACAGATCATCTATTTTATTCTTGGATTCAGACATATTTACTTGATCCTTCTTTTTACCTTTATTTGGTGCATGACAATCTATTGACTTATGGCCAATCTTCCCATAATTAAATCACTTCCCATTGAATTTCTTCTTAGGTTGATTGCTTTATCGACCATCTTTTTTTCTATTCTTCGAGTTATTGGGTCGTCTTCTACAATGTTCGCTCCACTCATTGATGATTTTTTTCTAGCTTATTCCACAACTCTCTTGATGTCTTCATTCCACTGCAAATGTTGTATAAATCCTCTTGGTGGCCACTTAGGATATAATTCCTACGTAGGAAATCAGAATGTTTCCATTCCTCTACTACAACGACCCGCTCCTTATCTGAAGTTTCTTTGGGCAACTCTGGAGCATCTTATGATATAAATCTTTGAAGACAAAAGGTTGTTATATAGAAGAAATCTTCTATTATCACTGCTTAAAATCTATTCCATAAAATTTTCTGGGATTTTCCGCTAGTGCCATTGTGTGTGGCGCAATTGTGCGACTATTTGTAGTAACATTCATTGCTGCCACACTTGTCACACCACTAGTTACTTGACCATCAATAGTCATCTTTTTTATCACAAAAAGACATTCAAATTTTGTATATCAAGATACTAATTACAAGTTTGCAGCAACTTTAAACAAGACTTGTTTCTTGTTTACCGATGAAGTTTTTATGTCTTCCAATTGTTAACCGAATGACCTTTAACTTGTGATGAAGTTTTTATTTCTTCAAATTACTTGTTAAGTTCAAAAAGATTAAAGTTTTAATCTCTATAAACCAAACAATATAGATTGCGAAAATTTAATTCCTTAAGATTGTTGTTTTCGGGTACATAATTTATATGTTTGCACAAACAGTTCAACACAAGTTCAAGATTATTTCAAGAACACCAATGAATTTTTTACACCTTCAACACAAGGTCAACATGAACTATCAATGAAGTATGTTATTTTAAAGAAATAAGATGAAGTAGAAGTAGATCCAAGTCCTCTAATTCCACAGAGTGTCCATAAGGAATTAATTTCATTTAAGTACCCGATGTTGCGGAATTTTTCCTCCGAGGATAAAATGTCTCACAATTAAAATGTAGCGGTTCCTCAAACCTTTTGATTCTTCTAACACACTCAATGACAAATGATCACAAAGAGTTTTTAGAAGTAGAAGAGTGTTTTTTCAATGCTGAAAATTGCGCACTGCTTGAGGAAAAATTTCAGGTATTTATATCCATCAAGTGCTCCTTCGAAAAGGAAGAAATGGCTCATGGAAAGGTGCATCACTTTGGAATATTCATGTATGTCCATTTCAAAACTATGTGTCTTTTCTAAACATTCACATCCGACCAAACAATCACCTCTTTTCCAAAATAGTGAGTCATTTTCTCGAAGTGCTGCACCCCTTTTGAGTTACGTTTCTACATGCATGTTCATGGAGAAAATATTTTTTCTTGGATTTTTTGGATTAAAAATTTCACCTGTTTTTCCAAGTTTCAAATAAACTTTGTCTAAAAGAAATTAATCTCATGGACAAATCCGAAGCTGAAGATGAATCAAAGCAAGCAACGACGACGATGACATGAGGCACCTCTTGGTTCTTGCCTCACTATCCACTTGAAGGAGTGTTTCTTAATAAAAATACAATAAATTTGCTTTCTCTCACCAATGTGGGAGAATTCTACTTTCCTTTTAAGTGTGCTCATTTCCCTCCAAGAATTTCCTTCATTTTTCATTCACACATCATATTGAACCCAACAGTTCTTCCCTGATAGATTTCTTAGAAGTAGTACAGATTTTCATGGACGTGACTTCCAACTTCTACAATTTGGCTCTGGGAGAAGAAGTTGCTCTAGAATGCAGTTGGGAATTACTGTCGTCTGCCTTGTGGTGTCACAATTAGTGCATTTCTTTGAGGAGCTTCCAAATGGTATGAAACCTTATAATTTAGACATTTATGAGCACTTTGGGATAGTAACATCTAGAGAATAGAATTTAATGGATATTCCATCTTATAGTCTAAGAAAATAATGTGAATGCAATGTAGATGTAAGTTACGACATTATAGTTTTATGATTGTTGTGTGCTTCCCCTGGTATTTTACAAATGCTGCAAATCTGCATTGACAGTACATCTATACATCTATTCCTAAGTAGATTGATATCTTCAAAGAGTATCTTTGCATATACACAAAATTTGACCTCTCTTTTCTTGCTGACTTTACATCTGAATGTGTTTTAACAAGTCAAGAGATAAAAGATACAAACTAGAAAACCATTATTGTTACAACCCAATTTTTCTAAACCGTGATGGAACCTAACCATTGTTAGGGTTTTTACCCTGATTTTCATACCAAAATTAAGTTTTACTTTTTCTTAGAAGGAAATTAAAAGTAACCATAATTACTTTTACTTTTTTCCTTTAAAGGAAAATATAAAACTTTTCCATATTTGTCAAACCTCTTTCTTGGAAGAAAGGTTTCGGAACTCTATAACTAGAAGACCCCCTTCTCATATCATAACACAATAGTATTCAGAGTGTAGTCATTTAAAGAGTCTTGTTTAGAGGGAGATTTTCTCTCTCATTAGTTCTTATGCCCTTTATATTAGGTTTTATATGTAGGCTAATTGGCCAAATTATATAATAATATTATCCATTTTAGTATCATTTTATGTGACTTCTAAATTATCACCATGATGGTTTGCAAACTTTTTAAGCTTTCGCATGACACCCTTTCAATTTTGAACCCAACAAGTGGTATCAGAGCCTACAATTCAAAGATCCGATAGTTTGATTGAGTACAATTTATGATCAAAGTTGTAATCCACTTGGCGATAATGAGTTTTTGTCAAAAAAAAGTTAAAAAAAAATACATGTGGAGAAAAAGTTTCAAATAAAAATTTCAACAATCTTGTTGCTAAGCTATCTTCAAAATTAAATCAATTTTCAACCCATGTTTATGGGCTCCAACTTTCAACTCATGCTTTCTTTCAATGTTTGGGTTCCTTTCAACTCGTCCATTTACTTTTAACGCATAAGCTCTCCTAATAATCTTTGCTCACTTTCAATACACATGGCTCTACTTTCAACCCTATTTACTTATAACACAGGGATCTAATAATATCAACCTATGCTTTTATTTTTAATACATAAGGCTTCAATTTTTAACTCATACCAGCTTTAAATAATGGTAAGCAGCAGTGGTATATAAAAATCATGCATGAGAAAAAGGAAGACCAAGTGAAGAAAATCAAGCCAAAATGGAGAGATTTGTTAGGGTTTTTGCCTTGATTTTCTTACCAAAATTAAGTTTTAATTTTTCTTGGAAGCAAAATAAAAGTAACTATAATTACTTTTACTTTTTTCCTTAAAGGAAAATATAAAACTTTTCTATATTTGGCAAACTTCTTTCTTGGAAGAAAGGTTTTGGAACTCTATAAATAGAAGACCCCCCTTCTCATATCATAACACAATAGCATTCATAATGTAGTCATTTAAAAAGTCTTGTTTAGAGAGAGATTTTTCTCTAATTAGTTCTTATGCCTTTTATATTAGGTTTTATATGTAGGATAATTTGCCAAATTATATAATAACATTATCCTTTTTATTATCTTTTTATGTCTCTTCTGAATTATCACCATGATGTTTGCAAACTTTTTTTGATTCCACATGACGCTTTCTCGATTTCGAACCTGTAACGTCCTGAGTATGTACCTCAGATGCTACACGGTGCTCATAATCCCGAAGGACCTCAAGCTAACTCATGACTAGTACCTGCTGCAATAACTGTGTAATAAATACTGTAATGATTGCAAAAAATAGGCGGAACATATGCCTTAAGGTTCAAATCTATAAATAAATCTGAATGTGGTATCAAAATAACAAAACTGAATATAAGTACTGAAAAACTGAACAACTATCTGAAAATACTCTTGTCTAAAAACCCTCTAACTATCTGAACTGTGGAGTTGATGGGACAAGCCCCTAACTAACTCTATCTACTGAAATAAAACTGAAGTATTGTAAATCATAAGCATGCCCTTGAACTATCAGGACTCACCACAACTCTAAAAGTTGAGAATATGAACTGCTAAGGGTTCTCTAGAGCCCGTGCGTCTGAACCTATCATATAAGATATCATAGCACAAAGAAAAAGCATGCGTCAGTACTTTAAATGTACTGGTATGCTCAGTGACGTAGGCTAAAATGCTTGGGTTCATGTTCATGCATAATAATAACTGAATAACATGAGTATGACTGAGTAAGAGTATATGCATAAATACATAGACTATAACTGAGATCATGCTAATACTTAGTTCTGAATCTGAATACTGATAATCGATATCTGAGTTCATGAATACCGTATTATTGATTATTTGAATGACTATATGTGATAGTTTTGACTAGTGTGGAACCATACTGAGTTCTTTACTGAGTGGAGTGACTATGTCTTATAGTCCTGAATTCGAAGAACTAAACTGAGTTCTATTCTGAGACTGAGAACTGAAACTGAGACTATAGGAAGTAATCATCTAACTGACATGCCCCTTCTCTAACTGATTTGAGCTCCAACCAATAACCCCAGTCGGAAGGGTGTCAATATCGTGCCACGGATAAGGACAAGTGCTGAGTCACCCTCATCTGGAAGGTACTCTAAATGAGGATAGTGGTACCCTCAACTGCAGGTAGATCACCTCATCAACCCTTAACTGGAAGGTTGATGTCTCAACCTATGTTGGCTTCATAGTTTTGGAATGCAAGGACTGTTTCTAAGAATTACTCCCTCTACTTTTCAAGTAAGTCCCCATCCTTGGGTTCACTTGGTGCTGAATTCTACTCCAAACTGAATAGACACTGGACTGAATTCTAAACTGTACTAGGCTGGACTGAACTATTACTGATCGTACTATATAATTGAGCTTAACTGATTTTACTTAACTAAGATGGACTGATTCTAAGTTCACTTAGTTTTCGTAAGTTCTGTAACTGACTGAATTCTACTGATTGAGACATGACTAATTCTACTCTGTGACTAGCCATGACTCTACACAAGCAGCTAAATAGTCAGGTATTAAATACCCCCAGGACTCGATAGCAC
Organism: Capsicum annuum; assembly: GCF_002878395.1. Classification (NCBI taxonomy): domain Eukaryota; kingdom Viridiplantae; phylum Streptophyta; class Magnoliopsida; order Solanales; family Solanaceae; genus Capsicum; species Capsicum annuum. The sequence goes on along the minus strand of NC_061122.1, from coordinate 124,734,721 downwards.
AAAATTAAAAGACATGGCATAATTCTTGAGACATGGTAACTAACTACTTAGTCATCATTCATTCATTTGGGCATTCAAGTAAACACTTGCATACATGCTAACATGATATAATTTTCCTATTCAACTCACACGGATGATTCATCAAACACTTGTAGGGCATAATATATTCACATAATACTAAAACAATATGTAGGCAACATGATTCTATTACAATTACATAATTCTAAGAGTTTCAACATGAATTCACATGATAAGGCACACATATCAATTAACTCGACATGAATCTTGCAATAAACCATGAATACACTTTAATTCAACTCATGGAAATCATGAAATCACTCTACATTAACTTTAATAGAGTTTCTTGGACTACAAGGGTGGAAGGAACCCTTGAATAAACACTTCACATACCCTAGTTAACGAATTTCTAAAATTTAATGGTAGAACCTTGAGTTCTTGATTTGAAATTGAAGCTTCTAGGGTTTTGTTCTTGAGCAAATTTGAGAAAGAATGAGTTTATTTGCTCCCTAAAGTGATTAATTTCGTGTTTTGAGTAATGAAGAGTAAGGTAAAAATACCTAAATACCCCTAAGGATGCGGTTTTCTAATGATCAAAAAACTATACATTCGACGCGTAAACCAACAGGCTGCATCATTGGCATCAATGCGATAGCCAACGCATCACGTTGAGTCCACGTCGCTCACTGGAAATTAACGCTAGAAGCTGGGGAAAATAGTTATCAACATGATAGTCAATGCGGCTCGCCAAGATCGCGTTGATCCACTATTTTAGGATTCCAAAGGAGCTTCAAACTAAGTCCAAAAAATTTGAAACTTGTCCGGAAACACCTACGGACATTCCTAATCATGACTAACTCAAATATTAATATTTAATGGATGTAAAGGTCATGAAATAAGATTTTCAACTTTCGAAGGCTAAAATAACAATAAGTCTGAATACTCAGGTAAATTTTTTTAAATCTGGGACCCCTTGACAAGCCTAAAGGACTGATTTAGGTTAAGAACTTTATGGGGTCTTACAGGACCCAACAACAATTCCCTCATCAAGTGAATCATAACAAAAGAAGCGACTATCTAACCAAAAAATTAACATAAATAAAATGTCAAGAATATGATAAGACGACTTCTAGCAATCTCAAACTAAGATACGGTACCACAAGTCATAAGCGACTAAAGATGAGAAAATACACCAAGGTCCAGAATACATAAAGATATAAAGTCTGAAGGGAAAGAGCAATGAAACAAGTAAATAGGAAAGTCTCCACGCTACAGCGCATAAAGCTAGTAGCTCATCACCAAAGCCAAATCATTCCACTAGGAGTCCTCTCTAACTCGATGTTCGATAATGCTCATATCCAAACCTGCACAATGCAGAAAAGGAGAGGGGTGAGTACGGGGAGTACTCAACTAATATTCTTAACTACCCCCAACACAAATGATAAGCGATCTACATAAACAACTTACTTCTACACTAACTACAGTTCTTAACATAACTGAAATTATTATAACATAACCTTATAAATAGAATAAAAGATACTTCCTCTGTCCCTATAATTTTCTCAAATTTCTTTAAAATATTCTGACGCATTAGATATATTGTCTTGTAGTACTTTTTATGTAGTTATAAAATTTATGTAGTTATAAAATATGTAACTTTTATTTTGAATTGGGACAACAGCACTAGTAAATTACAGTAAATCCTCTTATATTTAGACTCAATTAGATACACACTGATAGTAATTCTAAACCAAATACTAATCACACCCTTGTAGATTTACACTAATCACCTCGTGTTAATTAACTATAGATATACCTTTGTATTTTTTTAATTAAATTTAACACATATGCTTTCTATACTACATATATCATATATAAATATATACATTAGCATAAACAATATTTACATGTATTAGGTTGTATCTGCAATTAATCCTACATAGTTATTTGACATCTATGACTACCCTCCTAGTTATTTTTTCTTTATAAAATAACTATACAAAATTTTCCGAAAGAAAGAGATTGCCTCTCCGAGATAGAATAGTTGTCATATTCATGAGCACTGAACAAACTTAATTTTTTGTGCCTAAAATATGAGTGGGCAAAAAAATATAAAATTGTACATTATTTCCTTCTTAAAATATAGATTTCACCAGAAGATCCTTGTTGAACAGTAAAGGTCCTGCTGCAACAGATGAATCGATAACTTCAGTAAGACTAGATAAAACTTATGCTGGCGGATTGATTTGAATATAACGGGTTTAAAAAGTAATATATGTATGTATATATATATTATTTGTGAATCATTTTCTTTTGTAGTTAGAGTCAAAAAATGACACATTTATACAATATTAAGTAATAATTTAATTTTAAATTATTTATTTATTCTTATAAAATAATTTATAGTCATATAATCATGTATGACTTATTTTAGACTATAATTTCAAAAGTCTTTCTTTCTTTCTTGAACTTTGTATGAAGTCAAAATAACTCATAAAAATTATAGAAGGTAGTTTTAATTGTACTACTTGAAATATAATCATCATTTGCTATTGATTTTTTTAAAAGATGTGGCAACAAAAAAAATTGAAAATGTCTCTCAATATTATTTTTTTTATTAAAGAATGTCTCTCAATATTTTTCTTAAGAAAAGAGGTCTTTAAATAGAAAACTTACAATCATATAATCAACATAATTTAAAATTCAAAATTAAAAAATATCTCAGAAAACACAAAGAACAACAACAACAACAATATACCCCGTTAAATCTCACAAGTGAGGTTGATTTAGAGCCAACAAATACTTTCTAGATTTAAAGGGATCCAATCCCAACATTAGTTGGTCCAACCAACTTATCACGAGAACAAGCAACATAAACAATCAATTCTTAAGGAATCCTCTAGTTCTTCAATATATGTCTAATACTCAATATGCGCATCTTTGGAATATCGCAATCGTTCATGCCAAAACTTAAGAACTTTTATATTAGAAACTTCAAGTTTACGATGATATGTAATTTATTTTTTACTTCAGTAAACATCTGATTTACTATGACATGAATTTTATATCAATAAACTCCTAGTTTATTATGACATGTGATCTCATTATGTTCGAATAACTTTTCACATTCGTGATTTTAATCATAGTAACTTGGAGATGTTCAATTTTTTAATTTTTCTACCTCTTATGGAGGTGTGTTATGATATCTTAACAACCAAGAGCACGTTTGAGTTTATAAGCTTTACTAAATATAGTCACATTCACCTTTAGAGTATAGATTTGTATTTATAACAATCAAATTCTCATTCACCAAGAGTGAATTATAATCATACCTTAAGCATATCAAATTTTGATAGCTTAAAGCCTCTTTTGAGATATTGCAACTCAAGATCAAATCGAGGCATACAAATAATGTAGAGAATTTTTCTCTAACATATCTAATAACCACAATAAGGGTCTAAAAATATTATTATATTTCACTCCATGCTCATATTCATACATTCAATCATTTGTCTTCTTTCAAACAAATTATGCATTGCTACAATATTTACTTTAGGGAATGGAGCACATTCAATGAGACAATATTATAAATTTTTATCAAAAGCACATTCTTTTGTCTTATCCATCATTATATCATAAATATGGTGAATTGAGATACAAACTCAATGTTTTATCCATATAAAGACGTCTTAGATCATAAATTGGTGGAACTTGAATCCAACATCTTATTATTATGAAAGACCAAACACCAAACCAGAAAAAATATATCCATGACCAATGTAGCATCAATATGAAGAGAAGAGAGATTTTCTTGTACGAAATCATTAGATTTGGTAAGAAATCAAGCTTTGCTTACCATCTTGCAAACAATAAAATAACTTCACCAGCACCATTTTTAGTTACCATAAAGGTTAAGATTATGAAGAAAAAACAACAAATCAATACAACATAACAAGAATATAAATCCAAAATAATCATAATACTCAACAAGAACTAAAGCTCCAAATAAAGGTTGAACCCAAAATATTATACATGACAAACTCACTGCCTCGAATGTTGTAATTTCACCCTTTTCCCTGAAAATTACCTTTAGAGTTATAATCTCACCTTGTTTGACTGAGTTTTATGTTGATAACATATTATCAAATATAAAATATTAACAAGAAGAATGGAGAGAAAAGAGTAAAAGAGAGGAGGTATTTACAATGAAGAGAGCCCCTCTATTTATAGGAAAAATTCCTCCTAATTTCTCTTTAAAAGATAAATATCTTGATAGATCTTGATAAATACTCTCTATATTCTTGATAGAAATTCACTACAAAATGATAGACATCAATATCATTTATAACAATAATATTTTTTTACCTTTATAGAATGATTTATAAACATATAATCATCCATGACATATTTTAGACCATAACTTTTAAAAGTCTTTCTTTCTTAAACTTTGTGTCTAGTCAAACTAACTCATATAAATTGAAATGGAAAAATAAAAGGTAGCCTGCATTAATATTACTGGTTGATTTTTTCTTTTTTAGTTTAATTTGTAATTTTATTAATTAATCAGGTTGGAAAATAATCATCATTTGTTGTTGGTTTTTTAAAAGATGGAGCAACAAAAAAGATTGAAAATTTCTCTCCAATATTATTTTTTATTAGAGAATGTCTCTCAATGTTTTTCTTAAGCATAGGAGGTCTTTAAATAGAAATCTTACAACAGATAATCAACATAATTTTAAATTTAAATTTTAAAATATCTCAACAAATACATAAAACAACAACAACAATATACATAGTAAAATCCCACAAGTAAGGATTGGAGAGAATAGAGCCTACGCAAACCTTATCACTATCTTGGAGAGGTAGAAAGTCTATTTTTGAAAGACCCCAACTCAAGTCCAATAGATCCAGGTATAAAGAAGAAAGAAATAGTAAGGAAAATATAACTACTAACAAGGAAATAGTGGAAAGTCTATAAGAAAAATACAATACCAATAATAAAATAGTGTGATATTCATACCACTATAAATAACAGACTATTATAAATGTCACATGCATGGTCAGTTCCACCTCTAAATCAATAACTAAACCTTAAACTGCTAACCACAAGTAGTACATAACAAATATCAACAATTCTAAACCCTCAAAAAGCATGACAATATTTTTATGTGACTAACCTACAACTCTAATATGCGTTCTCCACTTCCTCAAATCTAATGCCATGTCTTCTGTAACCCGAGATTGCGCTAGGCATTGTCTAATAACCTTTTTCCAATACTTTTTAGGCCTGCCTCTACCTCTCCTTGTACCTTCAATATCCAACCTCTTGCACCTCCTCATTAGGGCATCTACATCTCGCCTCTTTATATTTCTGAATCATCTTGATCTCACTTCCTTGACTTGGTCCACAATGAAGGAACTTACATATTATCTCGAATAACCTTATTTATAATCTTATTTCACCTAGTATGCCCCACATATCCACCTCAACATCTGCATTTTCGCAACATGCATTATCTGAGCGTGAGAGTTTTTTACTAGCCAATTCTTTGTTTTGTACAACATTGGTCTAACCATCACTCTATGAAATTTACCTTTAAGTTTCAATGGTAACTTTTTATCATAAAAGACTCCAAGGAAAGAATCTACTTCATTCATACTGCACTAATATGGTGTGCGATATCATTGTTGATGCCCCCACTCTTCTAAATTTAAAATTCAAATTCATATTAAGTCTAAATGATTTATTAAATAAAATTTACTGCAGTAACTAAATCAAATTTCAACACTCCTCCTTTGCTTTGATTAGTTAGTGCAGTAAACTGAATCAAATTCCAACACTTCTCATTTACTTTTGTTACTGCTTTAAAAATTATTCCTCCTTAATTTTTGCTTTGTCAGTTCATACTAGTTATATTTTTTTGAATTTGCACTTTTTTTAATGTTGATGTTTCTCTTTTTTTCTTCTTCTTCTTTTAGTGTTGTGGTTAAACCTTCAACAGTCATGTCTTGTTTGGAAACTCATTAGAAAATGCTTTTATCTAGAGAGATAGAATTTGCAAATTTTAACAGTAAGAATTTTCTTCCATGACAATATCACATGTAGCATAAATTTTAAAATATGATTTTATTTTCATTGACCATGTCTGATAGTTTTTTTCAGTAAAAAAATTTTCCCATCGAAATAAAAACTGATGTTCGTCATTTTCACAATAGATTAAAAATTGATATTGATTAGCCATACGTTTTCAAAATAAGTATGGGCTAAAAATAGCCCTGATAGGTTAAAAATGAGTTGGTAGTTGTTTAGGAAAACTCACAGATCTAGTAAGATCAGTGAAGCACTGAACCACTCTTGGTCTTTTAAAATATGGGACAGTAAAATGATTGAAAGAATATCAATATTTTTTAGGAATAAACCTAAATATACAAGATTAGATTGTTTAATACAAGTTAAAAAAAAACTAGCTTGAAACTTATATAAGCTTTTTTAAAATAAAAAACATAAAAAAAAATAAAAATTTGTCTTTTCAAAAAATAAAATAAATACCAATCAAATAAGGAAATAATAGATTTTATATAACAAAAATTAAATGATGTCTTCTCTAACATAGATGACAATCAATAAGAGACACCAATCACACCCTAAAATATCTCTTGAATCATTTTTCTCTCTTTTTAAAACATACACATTTCTGCTTCAACTTCTTCAACAACTTTCATTTTTTCCAACAAAAATTTATTGTTTTCTAACCAAAATCTCCCATAAATTTATTCTATTGGCGAGATTTTAGTCCATAGAAATTTGAGTGTTTTATGTAAAATATAAGTTCATAAATTTGTAAATTAAAAAATGTGTCATACAATATGAATTATGATAATTTACATTCAATCATTATGCATCATAGAGGGAGATAGGATATCAAAAGAATGATATCTTGTTTATTAATTTGATATTTTGTATTCAATACTTTTGAAATAAATAATAGTTTGATTATTGATTATGAAATAATTAGAAAAAATTGTAATTATTTTTTATATTTGTTTACGATTATGTGATGTTAACAAGATGAATTTTCATGAATATGTGGTGAAAAGTAACAAAAAAATAGTACTGTCATCAGTAATAATGTATGATATTGGTTGTTAAGTGTGTTCATTCCTTCATTTTACATTATGTAAACTATTATGATATTATGCTTATTGTTTCAACAAGGATACCTAAAAAATTTTGTAAAGTAGGGATTATGTATGATGCATCTACAAAATATAAAGGGTTTGCAACTCAGTTGAAGATAGATACAACTTCAACTCAAATTGAAATTAAATATATAATAAGTGATAAATGTCTGCCAATGGTCATACACAATGATACAAGAGTGAAGGTCTATCTAGATCAAGAAAAGACAATTGTTGATTTCTTCATATAATATTCACTGTACATAACAAAGAATGATATATGGATTGAACGAATTGAACTAGTAAATAGGCCATTGTTTGTGTTGGAGTTGATAACTTTCTAGTTGTAGATTTATTTCCCTTTTGGTTTTTGTAAATTTTATTTATTTTGGGCCTGTTACTGGATCAAGGCCATTTGAGATCGAGAATTGGTAATGGGCCATTCTTGTACATATTGATTTTCTCTTCTTCAATAATAACTCCTCATTTTAGTTAAAAACGAAAGTGAGCAAATTGTAGATTCAAATTTCCACCATCATCATGGGCTTGAACCCTATTGAATTAGGACAAAAGGCATTAATTCGGATTTCAAGCTAATTACTAGAAATTTTGGCAAAGTACAGTCATTTTATTTAGTATAAACAACATAAATTTCACCACTTACGGATCTAATTACTCATTATCCCAACTATTTTCAATATTACTAAAAAATATACAATAATTTTGAATGTCAAAATGACAAATAAAGCCTCGGAGCCCTAACTATGCTACTAACTCAAAATCGATATTTTTAACTAATAGAACTGACCTAATAATTTCCAATATTCAAATCATAAAATGTTGACAGGAGTTAAACTGTCTTCTTTTAAAGGCTCCAAAAGATCTCGACTCACTCAAATCACCCCCGAATACATTAGAGACCATGCCAGCCAACCCCAAAATTCATAAATTATCATATAGAACCTATAGGAAAGGGCAAAAGGATCAAAATGCAACAAAATCTTTAATTCAAAACTATTATTATATAGAAGGATTGAAGAAGAAATCAATGATACCATGACAATAGATTGATATATTTTTATGGTATCATTATGGACAAAACAAACACCAATAATACCATGATAGTATATAGATATATTATGTTGGTATCATTGAGATCGCAATGAGGGATTAAAAAAAACATCAATGGTACCATGATACTATACATATATTGTAATGATATCATTATGGACTAAAGAAAAATGATATCATGTGAATATACATACATACATACATACATATATATACCATGATGGTATCACAGAGGTCTCAATGAATGATTAAAGTAGACATCAATGACAATATGAAAATATATCTATATATCATGATGTTATCATTACAGACTGAAGGAAAGCCTATGATACCATGTCAGTATTCAAATACTATGATGGTATCATGGAGATTTGACTGAAGTATTAAAGAAGACATCACTGTTATTGTAACGGTCCAAGACTACCCCTAGTCGTTACACGGTGCTTATGGTCCCGAGAGACCATAATCTAACCCATAAGCTAGTACCTATTGTGAGCACTAAATAACATGATCATAAATGCAGAAGAATACTAACATGCAATAAGGTTTTAATAACTGAATTTAAAACTAAAATATGAGTCTGTGGAAACAACTGGTTGAATCTGATAAAATAAAGATAAACTGTATCACTAACTATAATATCTGAATACTAAATAATTGACTCTAATGTCTGAAAAGCCTCTATGAATAACTGACTGAATATGAGTAGATGGGATAGGCCCTAACTAACTCCAACTAACTACAAACTGAGACATGAAATAAAGTAAGCTTGTCCACGAAGTATGAGGACTCACCACAGCTATTGCTAAGAATCTGATGAGTCTACTCACGAGCTGAGAACTAAGCGTCAGAACCTATGATAAATACATCATAGTGCAAAAGAAAAGGTATGCGATCAGTACTTTAAATGTATTGGTATTCTAAATAAGGGTATTCTAAATAAGGTAGGCTGATATGCATGGTTTCATAAACAAAACTATTGATTAAATGGATATGCATGTAAAGCATGGAGTACTGAGTAGAGAACATAGAATCTGTAGATACTGATAATGCATGGAAATCTATAAATACTAAGGATACATGACCAAGCATTTAACATAACTAAGTAAAATCTATAAACTAAAATACTAAGATAACTAAAATCTGTATGCTTTAGTCAAGTAATACTAAGACTGAATAACTGAACTGGGACTGTAACTGAGACTATATCTGAGACTATGAGAGGTATCATCTAACCAGTATTCCCTAATTTGAGCTAATCAGGGTTCAACCTATAACCCCAGTTGGAAGGGTGTTAATATCGTGCCACGGGTACTAACAATGGTTGTATGGATCCACTAAACTAATATAATGTCCAAAGGACTAAGGGTGTTACGCCTAAATTGATGGGTAACCCCTACGAGATAGTCAAGCCTAATCTGACGGGTGACTACTCATATTCTATGCTGTCTATGTAGTTTAGGAGTATAGGCAGTGCTACTAACGACTCTACCTATCTGATAGGGAAATTGCCATCCCTATACTCGCTCGGTGCTAAATCCTACTCCCAACTAAAAGACACTAAGATACTAGACTGTTCTGAGTTAAATAACTGATATCTGACTATTCTGATAATGCTCATAATATAAATTGAAGACTATTATGTAATATACTGAGGCTAGACTAAAGAAACATCTATGGTGTTTGGGTATTTAATACCCCCAGGACTCAAAACAACAATACTGAAAGGACGCTAAAGCTTGAAGGCCAAAACATGAAGGCTCTTAATAAATAAATCACACTTGTAGGCATTTTATCAAACACTTGTAGTTCATGGTTTTAAAACATTCATAGGAATGTCATGGAACTTGTGGAAATAGCATGAATTCATAATAAAAGCATTAAATCATGGTTTAATACAGTAAATCATAATATTAAAACATGAAAGATTGAATAATAACAATAATTTCATGGTAACATGGAATAGAATCATAGTTCATGGAGATTCATGAATGAAATCATAATTTAAAATATGATAACTTGAAAAGATCATAATTTTATAATTTAAAAAGGTTGCTTGGGCTCCATGGATGAACATCTAACATACCTGGATTAATGAATTTGAAGAGATGAATGGAGAGTTCTTGAGAAATTGCCTTGAATTTGAGAGCTAGGATTTCTTTTTATTGAAAGGGAAATTTTTTATTGTGATAGGAATTGAAATAATGATGACTACTTAAGGTGTTTAGGGGTTAAATTTTGTATTTCAGGTTAATTAGGGTCTTGGAAAAAGACCCAAATACCCTTAAATGAATTTAAAAATGGAAGTTAAAACTAACCATCCTAATTTTTGGCCTTAGCGCGATGCGCAACTATCATGCCAAGCCACTGGAAAAGAGACAATTGGGACCTGGATAGATGGCATGACATGCCACTATCGCGGTAATCCTGTGGATGCCATTTTGGCCACCTCTGCGATATGCCATGATCACGGAGGTCCACTGGAAATTGACTAATGGGAAATTAGCCTGCTCCGTAATGCGTCCTGATTGCGAAGTCATACTAGAAATCGACAATTATCATTTGTATTATCTACGCGATGCGCTGAGAGTTAAAATGATGGTGTTTAATGACTGAAAATTAAAATCACCATAACTTCTTACCCAGTTATCGAATTTGAGAGAATTTAAATTATTAGAAAGTTAATAGAATTTCCTACGCAATGACAGGCTTTAAACTAAAAAATAAGGAGTGTTTCAAAAATTTGATACACGAATACTCATGTATTGGGACTTAGATTAGCAAAGGAAATACGGGGTGTTATAATATCTCCCCCTTGGGATCATTCGTCCCTAAATGAAACTGGTTAAGCTGACAGAACTGATAGACTGAGCTTACACACTGAATATGCATGTCTGATGCATGGAATGCATAACTAAACTAATTCATGCATGCACGACTGACAAGAACATGATGTACGACTAAAACTGAGTATGATAGAGAAAAGAAAATCTTAAGAAGATTAGTACCTTATACTAAATCTTGATTCGCAGAAAAAAATGATGGTACTTGGTCTGCATATCCACTTTTGCTTCCCAAGTGGTTCCCTCAATGGACTGATTCTGCCAAAGAACTTTGAATAGTAGGACTTCATTTTTCTTTAGTGTAAGAACTTGATGATCAAGAATTTCAATGGCAACTTTCTCAAAGGAAAGACTGTTCTGAATATCTACACTTTCTAAGGGAACAATTACAGTTGGACCACCAATACACTTTTTCAACAATGAGACATGGAACACTGGATGTACTGAGGCTAAATCTGAAGGCAACTCAAACTCGTAAGCTACCTTTCCATAACGACTGAGAATTCTGAAAGGACCGACATATCGGGGACTTAGTTTCCCTTTCTTTCTGAATCTCTTCACTCCCTTTATGGGAGAGATTTTTAAGTACATAAAGTCACTGACCTCAAACTCGAGATCCTTTCTCCTCATATTAGCATATAATTTATGTCATCTCTTCCCAGCCCTAAGCCTTTCTCTAATCAACGAACCTTTTCTAATGCATCAAACACCAAGTCAGGCCCTACTACTGCAGCCTCACCTACTTCAAACAAACCAATTAGAGATCTACATATCCTACCATAGAGAACCTCAAATGGAGCCATATAAATACTGGAATGATAGTAGTTATTATATGCAAATTTAATCAAAGGAAAATAGTTATCCCAACTACCCTCAAAATCAACAGCGCACGCTCTCAGCATATCCTCAAGAGTCTCAATGGTCTTTTCTGCTTGGCCATCTGTCTGAGGGTGAAAGGCTGTACTGAGGTGGACTTAGGTAACAAGACCCTTTTGAAATACTTTCCATACGTGAGAGGTAAACTGAGTACCTCTATATGAGATGATATAAAAGGGAACACCATGCAACCTTACTAACTCTCTAAGATAGAGATTGGCATAGTCCTCGGCTGAGTAAAAGGTATGGATAGGCAAGAAATAAGCTGATTTGGTCATCCTATCTACGATAACCCAAATAAAGTCATGCTGACGATGGGTACGAGGAAAACCTATCACAAAATCCATGTTTACTTCCTCCCATTTCTACATAGGAATACTAAACTCCTATATAGACCTACTAGGTTTTTGGTGCTCAACCTTAACTTGCTGACATGTAGAGCACTTAGCTATAAACTTTGCAATATCTCTCTTTATCCCTCTCCACCAATAAATCTCCCACAAATCGCGGTACATCTTAGTGACCCCTGGATGAATAGAGTAACGTCCACCATGTACTTATACAAGAATTTATTGCCTCAACTCATCTACACCAGGCACACACAATCTACCCTGGCAACACAAAACACCATCTCTCCCGTGGGAGAAAACCTCCACTTTTTGATCTCTAACTGATTCTTTCAACTTAACTAGACTGGGATCTCTATCCTACTTTTCCTTCACCTCAGAAACTAGTGATGACTTAGAGATACTATGTACCCATACACTACCTTCTGCTGAATTAAATAAACAGAAACTTAGTCAGGCAAGCTGATGAACTTCCTGAGCTAACTTCTTCTTGCCATCCTTAATATGAGCTACACTACCCATAGACATTCTGCTGAGAGCATGATCCACTACATTGGCCTTTCCCAGATGATACCGATCACTTATGTTATAATCCTTTAATAACTCTAACCATCTTCTCTGACGCAAATTCAAATCTTTCTGAGAGAACACATAATGAAGGATTTTGTGATCTGTGAACACATCCACATGTACCCTATACAAGTAATACCTCCAAATATTTAAGGCAAATACTACAGCTGCTAGCTCAAGATCATTAGTTGGATAATTTTTCTCATGAGGCTTAAGCTATCCAGAGGCATAAACTATGACCTTACCTCTCTACATGAGGACACAACCCAAACCTACTTTGGATGCATCACAGTACACGACTAAACCATCTGATCCATCTGGTAGAGTCAAGACTAGGGCTGAGGTGAGTCGAGTCTTCAACTCCTAAAAACTCTTCTCGCATGAATCTGACCACTGAAACTTAACTTTCTTTAGAGTTAATCTGGACATGGGGGATGGAATAGAACAAAACCCTTAACAACCCAATGATAGTCATCTAAACTCAAGAAACTCTTAATACCTGAAGGAGAGATGGGTCTAGGTCAGTTCTCACTACTTTAGTCTTTTGAGGTTTGACTTTAATTCCATCACCAAAAATAATATGACCAAGGAATGATACTGATCTTAGTAAGCATTCATACTTACTGAATTTAGCGAACAACTGATGGGCTCTAAGAGTCTGAAGCACTATGCTGAGATGGTCTGCATGATCGCTTTGGCCATGAGAATAGACAAAAATATCATCAATGGAAACTATGATGAACATGTCCAAGTACTACTTGAACACTCATTTCATCAAGTCCATGAAGGCTGTTGGGGTATTCATGAGACCAAAGGACATGACTAGAAATTCAAAGAGACCATACCAAGTTTGGAAATCTTTTTTTAGAATGTCACGTTCTCTGACTCTAAGTTGATAATAGCCTAATCTGAGGTCTATCTTGGAAAAATAGTTGGCACCCTGAAGTTTTTCAAATAAGTTATTAATTCTAGGAAGTGGATATTTATTCTTTAATATGACCTTGTTAAACTAACGGTAGTCTATGCACATTCTGAGAGAACCATCTTTATCACGCACAGATAGAACAGGTATGCCCCATGGGGAGACGCTGGGTCTAATGAATCCTTATCTAAGAGATCCTTCAACTATTTTTTTAGTTCCTTGAGTTCAACTAGAGCTATTTTGTATAGAGAAATAGATATAGGCTGAGTATCAAGGAGAAGGTCTATTCCAAAGTCAATTTCCCTTTTGGGAGAAACTTTGGGAAGATCTTCAAGAAATACATCTAAGATTTCTTTTACTACTTGAATAGACTCAAGAGTAGGAGTTTCTGAGTTAGAGTCTTTGACTCACATGATATGGTAAATACACCCCTTCGATATCATCTTTCTGTCTCTAACATACAAAATCAATTGACTCCTAAGAGATGTAGTACTACCCCTCCATTCAAGGACTGGTTTATTTGGAAATTGAAAATGAACTATTCTATTTCTACAACCAACTAAGGCATAGCATGGGTGGAGCCAATCCATGCTGAAAATAAAGTCAAAATCTATTATCTCTAACTCTACGAGATCAAATAAAGCAACTTTTTGAGCTATTATGATCGGACAGTTCCTGTATACCGATCTGGGTACAATGTAAATGCTCAATAAGGTAGACACTAAAAAGGGCTCTGCTAGAGTTTTGGCACTGACTCTGAAATTGATAGTTATATATAGAGTTACAAAAGAAAGAGAATTTCCAGGGTCTAGTAAATCATAAACATGTAAGTGAAAACCTACAATATACTAGTAACTATATCAGGAGAATTTTCATAATCTTGGTGGGACTGAAGAGAATATAATTTGTTGAGATGCTGACCACTGCTAGCACTGAAAGCGGCACCCTGTTGTATTGGGCGACCAGATAGAACTGACGACTGATAGGACTGGCCCTGTTAGAGTGCATCACTACCTTTATGAGCAACTATCCGACACTCTCAAATCTGGTGGCCTAGTTTGCCATACCTGAAGTACGCATCACTACCCGCTCTACACTCACCTTAATAGTTTCTGCCATATTTTTGACATAGAGAATTTGTACGAGCACTGCTAACACTAACCTGGGACTTAGAGCCTGGTGTGTGACATGGATTGGAAGGTAAAAGAAGGTAATATTTAGATTTGGAGTCGGTGGTATGACTCATGTCTTGGGTTGGTTTTGGCTTGGGTGGGCCTTTGTTGATTTGTACTAGTATCGAGATGGTATCAGTGTGTCATGGTTCATATTTGTATGCATCAACCTTTTTTGGTTCTGTTAGAGGCTAGTCGATGGTTGAAGTTATGCTTTATTTTTTGGGAGTTAAGTGAGAGAGGTTGTTGAAAAAGGGTTACCTGCGGAAAAATCCCTTGGAAGTTCTCTCTCTTCATATAGGTTATCTGGGAAGTCATGTGAAATACTCTGGGTTTTGGCCTTTGGTAATTTTCTGAGTTTTTAGCCTTTTATTTATCATACAACTCACCATACTTATTGTATGGTGTGAGTACGGGTCTAAGGACCCTAGTCATATGTTGGTCAGTATGATGTTGGCAAATTTATTTTCGTGGTATGAGAAGACTCCATATTAGTTGTATGTACATGATACGAGAGGTAAGGTCCAACCATATATTTTCCAGTGTCTAACCTAGATGTTTTTGCTTAGGGTACGACTTAATGGGTACTAGTCGTATAGTTATGGTATGAGTTAGGCAAATATGTCATATATTTTACAAAATATGATATCCAACTTTATGATCAAGATACGAATTGAAGATACTACTAGTATGATATGGGTATGGGTGAAGGGTCCAAAATGTACCCACCTACAGGAAATTTTACAGTTTTAGTTTGGGTATTCTGGATATTTCCCTTCTTAACCTCTTTTTACCCAAAGACTTAAAACACTCTTAGGACTTCATTAACCTATTATTCCCAAATCAAACACTCTAAAATCCCTCTACAAACTCTTAGTTCAATAAAAGGTAGGGTTTCTTAAAGGTTGTCAATTAAGGCTTTCAATGGTGGTTTCTCTCCATCTTCCTTATTATCTAAGGAATGTTACTCCTCCCGTATTATTAGTTTACTTTTTTCCATTTGTTACTTTTTGTTAGTATGGACTAACTTCATAGTTGGGGATTATGCGAGGTTGTATCTCCATGAGATTGTGAAGTTGCATGGGTTTCTAGTTTCTATCTTCTCAAATTGTGGTACGCAATTTTCATCTCACTTTTGGTGGTCGTTTAAAAAAAACTTGGGGACCAAGGGTAGTTTTAGTACTACTTTTCACTGGATGGGTAAGCAAAATGGACTATTCAAAAGTTAGAGGACAAGTTTCGATCTTCTGTGATTGACTATGGTGGTAGTTGAGTTAAACGCTTACCTCTTATAGAGTTTCCCTATTATAATAGCTGCTACTCTAGAATTAGGATGGCTTTATTTGAAACCTTGTATGGTAGGAAGTTTAGATCTCCTATTTAGCGGTTCGAAGTTGGTAAGGCAGAGATTTTTGGCCTGGACTAGGTTTATCAGGCCATGGAGAAGGTGAAGCTGATTTAGGATAGGCTTAAGTTTGCCTAAAGTCACCAAAAGTATTATGTAGATGTGAGGAAAAGGAATTTAAAATTCAAGGTTGGGGATAGGGTGTTCTTAAAGGTGCCTCCTATGAAGGGAGAGATACATATTGGGAAGAAAGGGAAGCTCAGTCCCTAGTATGTTGGTTCGTACTTAGTTTTGACGAGGGTTGGTAATATTGCATATAAGTTGGAGTTTCCTTCTAGTTTGAGCTCTATTAACCCAGTGTTCTATGTTTCTATATTAAGGAAGTGTAGGTTGATCCATCGCAAATTGTGACAATAAAGTATATTCATATTTTTGATTCCTTGTCTTATGAGGAGGTTCTAGTTGAGATCTTGAATCGGTAGTTTTGTTGGTTGTGGACCAAGGACGTAACTTCGGTGAAAGTTCTATGGAGGACCACAATGTTTAAGAGGCTACTTGGGAAGCTGAAGAGCGCATGAATTCCAAGTATCCATTCCTCTTTTCTTCTCCAGGAATATTCATGTGGAAGATATGTGTTCTTCATCATACTTTTGATTTCTAACTTAGTTAAAGATAAGATTAATTTCCTTGCATCTTTGTTTTCTAACTTAGTTAACATTCAGAGTCAAGATGTTAGTGTGTAAATTATGATGTTACTTCCTTTTCCCATCATTCGAGGATGAATAATCCAAGTTTGAGAGAATTAAAACACCCTGGGCTTTGGCCCATGGAAATTTCCTGAGTTTTGAGCCTTCTGTTGATCATTCAACTTAGTATACTAGCCATATGGCATGGGTACAGGTCTAGGGACCCTAGTCATATGTTTTTCAGTGTGATATTGGCGAAGTTCTATTCTTGGTATGAGAAAACTCTATATGAGTCGTATGTACATGATACGAAAGGTAGGGTCTAACTGTATGTTGTCCAGTGTCTAGCCTAGATATTTCTACATAGGGTAGAACTTAAGGTGTACTAACTATATGGTTAGGATACGAGTTAGTCTAAGGAGTCGTATATTGGACAAAATGTGATGTCCAAATTTTTTATCAAGATACGAGTAAAAGGTACCACTCTTATGATATGGGTACAGGTGAGGGGTCTAACCCGTACCCATATGTGGGAATTTTTATAGTTTAAGTTAGGTGCATTCTGGACTTTTCCCCTCTTAACCCCTTTTGAACCTATGACATAAAACACTTTTGGGACATCATTAAATTCCTATTACCATATCAAACACTTTAAAATCACTCTCAAAACTCTTAGTTCAATAGAAGGCTAGGGTTTCTTCAAGGTGGCCAATTAAGACTTTCAAAGGTGGTTTCTGTCCGTCTTTTTTGGTATTTAAGGAATGTTACTCCTCCCTTATTTCTAGTTAAAAATAAAATTATGTTTTACTTAAAGGTTTTCATGGCATAATTGTGATATTATGTTGGTTTTGTGATATATGTTGGGGGGTTTGTTAGTAATGGTTGGATAATTTTTTCCCATGTTTTATTTGTGGTTTTTTATATTGTAATGTTGGTTTGAACATTTGGTTGCATGGGAATGGCTAATTGGTTCTTGGTTTGGTTTTGGAAACTATATGCCCTCAACATGCTTGTTAAAATGCCTATGAGAATGTTTTGTCACATAGTTTGACTTTTATTGAATACCTTCCATTGCACAATATTGTAACAAAACTTTAATTGGTTTGATTGAATTAAATGATTTGGAAAGGCCTTGGTGGCCATGGTTTTGATTGATTAGAAATCCTATGGGGTACATTGGATCCCCTGTGTGTTGGTTAATGACATTGCTTTCAAGCTATAGTCGATATGACGACACTACTTCATAATGCCTTGATAATTAACTTCTGGAATTGGTGGTTTGATTATGTGCTAAGTGTTTTAATTAGGAATTAATGGAGGTTTGTGATGGCTAACTGTGATGGTGTGAGTCTGATGGATGGACATTGGAATCTCATATTCTAAGCATCTTAAGCTAAGGTGACTTCAAACGTCTATTACAAGCAAGTCACTCAAGATAGTACTACAATGACAACATAGAATGCAAGTTTCTATACTAAGCATGTTATATACACAATTGAAATCTCAAGAATACTACTCTAAAATATCCTAGCCTCAAGAATTGACACACCTAGGGGTAAAATCATGCATATTTTTCAATCAAAGACATCATATAATTCACCCAACATTCATCAAACATGATCCCCCACAACAAGAGAGTTACCCATAATCACTCCCATAAATGCTACTTTTCCACAATTGGGTACAAGAACCAAATTAAGCTCAATCTCACAAGGAATTCATAAGTTACACATAATGAACCATAGGCTTCCTCTTAGGGTAGTACTTCACAAATATTAGAATGATGAAGATTAGGATAAAATAGGTCTTTAATGGTTGTAATGTAGGCTATGAGATGTGTAGGAACTATTTTTTCCATGAATAGTGACTATCTTCCCTAAGCACTTCAAATACATCACATTTTTCAATTAAGACCAATCTCTAACAACCAACTTACACCACTTTTGCCTATCCACATCTTTTATTTTTCCCCATCTTATTAATCTCATTCACATATACTATGGTGGGAGTATGCTACGTACACATCATTCTATTTTACCCTTCTTCAAACTCATTATACATTACACACCCCTATGATAGCCACCCTTAACTTAAGCAATTGCCTTAGTTGAGGTGCACAGTATCCAAGGAGAACCCAAGCCAAAACAAGTTGATTGTAACACTACTGGGATAAATATGGGAATTTTCTTACCATAAATTTATCTAACTCCTAACCACAACACTACAATTTCACACACCAATAACTATCACTTTGGGGCTTCAATTTCACCTTTATCCTACTTGACTTTTCAACTCCTTAACTTGATTAAGCTTACACTAAAGCACTTAGGAGATTGGATTAAATTAAGGTCAATCAAAGAAGGGGATTAGGCTACATGTGAGGCTGCCAAAAAAAAAAGCTTAAGTCTGAATGGTACTAACTAGCATTATTCACAAGGGTATGTAAAAAAAGGTATAAAATATGGCTATCAAAGAAATGCCTAAATCATCTCCTAAATCCACTCTCTTTATTTTGCTTTGCACACATACCAGGCAAGTTCTAGATATCACATGCAACAAGGATTATACAATACCTCACACACACATGGGACATGCTCAACTAAAGTAGGATCATCATACATTCTTAACCAAACAATCACATAAATTCAATTTTAACCAATAATTAAAAGTCATAATGATGGGCATAGTAGTCTCAAAATTAGTAATTCACACAATCAACATGTTTTTTCAACCAAAATAATTGCATCATGCAATCACATATAGCACCAACAAGAACATCCCACACTTATTCGTAACATAAAAATTTTTAAAATTACTCCTAAAATTAAGAACTTCCCATCCCCACACTTAAAAATCTACTTTGTCCCTAAAGTATACTTTTAAAAGTATAGATAGAAATACTCCCTGCGATCTCTAGTCCTAGCTAGTAGTATATTTATACATCAAGGGAGTTTGGGGTCCCCACATATAGTATTCGTTGTGCTCCTTAGTTCAGGTTTTCCAGTACTCAGACTTCCCATCAACCTGTGACTCAACAAAAATAAAAACTAGTGAAGTAAAAACTAAAATAGTAAAAATAAAAACTACGTTAACTTAACTTAGGTTGCCTCCCAAGCAGCGCTTGATTTAGTAATGTGGCACAACCCATATCAACTTGTCTATTTTCCTTCATCTTTTTCCTCCTACTTGGAGGTCATCTTCTTATTTATTTTTGATCTCTTGAGTGTGAAATCTCAAGGTCAACAACTTTCTCAATGCTATCTTTTTCAGGATCATCAATCTATATTAGTTTGGGCTGAGGTATTTGAGACTTTGGCAGCTCAATGAGAATACACTCTACCACCCCACATTTATCACCTTTAATCACTGTAATCATGCATAAATCTTTATAATGGGATAGTTTGTTGAGCAGTTTTTACACTTTGAAAGTTGCCTCTTCATTATCCAGCCTCATTATGAGTATGCCTACTCTCGCATATATCAATGCTTCTTCCGTTTCTAAGAATGGATGTTCCATAATGACTAGTAATTTTTCATCTTCTGAAAAATCTGAAACAATAAAGTTAGTAGCAATAATAAACTTACCAAAAATTATGAGAAAATCCTCTATGACTCCTTCAGGATGGGCTATGGTCCCATTTTCCAATTCCAGTAACACAGAGCTCGGTGTCGGCTTCCACAACCCCAAAGTGTTGAGCAAAGAAAGGGGAATCAAATTTATTCTTTCCCCTAAGTCACTAAATATGTGGACCACCTCATTATTCCCAATTTGAATAGGGAGCATGATCTTTTTAAGGCCTTTGAGCTCTTTGGGCATCTTCTGCATCACCACAGATTTGCACTCTTCGGGTAGTGCTACTATCTCGATATCCTACAATTTGACTTTGTTAGTGACCACATCCTTCAATTACTTATATACATGGGCATCCCCTTCTAATCATCTAAAAGAGAAAGGTTAATATAACGATATCTGAATCTATCAAAGAACTTTTTGAAGCATGCATCCTCCCTCGCCTTTCTAAGCCTATGTAGGAAAGCTTGTGGTAGTCTCTGCTCCTCATGTTTAGAAACTTTAGTTTTCAAGTACTCTGACTTCCTCGAATTTTTATCAACTTTTTTGGATACCAGTGTTGGAATCAACGCTATATCTTCCTCCTTATTTTTATTTGGAGGTTCTTCATTCAACTCTTTACCACTTCTCAAAGTTATTTCCATTACTTGTTTAGGATTTTCAGTAATAGTTGGAAAACTACCTTGAGGGATGATGTTCTATGCTGATACTAGCTGTACTATCTACAATACTAAGCTCCTTGTAGCCACTTGCTATCTTTTTATTTAATGCCTATTGACTCTTTATATCTGCTGCCAACTATGATTGACCAACTATAAGTTGTTTTAACATCTCTTCCACATTGCTAGTCTAAGTTGTTTCCTGATTCCCTTGAACCTATGGTTGTTAAAATTGTTGTTGTTGGTTGTTCCATGCTAGACTTAGTAGTTGAGTCTACCAATTTAGATTATAGGCATTTCCAGAATTTGGCCTATGAACATTGCCCATAAACATCACAGACTCGGGACTTGTAGCACATATAATCGTTGAATGCCTACTGTTACCATAAACCTTACACCAACCTATAGACTGTTAAATTATATTAACTGTGGCTGTAGGTTGTACAACCCCCAACATCATATTGCTTATCTGATTTTGTAGAGCAGCAAGCTGAACTGATAAGGTAGCAAAATGGTCCATCATCAACACATATGCAACTTTTTTTGTAGCACTTCTTGAGCCAGAATGCCACTCAGAATTTCCTTGTGCAATCCGGTTCAACAAAATATATAACTCATCGTAAGTCAACTCCAAAGCTTGACCACCTACAGCTGAATCTAGAAAATTTTTCATGTTATGATCAAGTGCCTCAACAAAAGTGTGAGCTAGTACCTCATATGACTATTGATGATGTGGACAGTCCTAAAGAAGTGCTTTGAACCTGTACCATGCTTGATATAAATTCATATTTGGCTTCTATTTGAAGAACACAATCTTACTGCACAGTTTTGCAATCTTGCTAAATAGGAAGAATCAAATGTGGAATTTCTGGGCTAAGTCATCCGAAGTTGTTATTAAACTTTCCATCTTAGTGTTATACCACTTTGTTTCTTCCCTCAACAATGAAAAGGGGAATAGTGTCAGCCTAACATAATTAGTTGATACACCCGTAGGGATAAATATGTCATTGATCTCAAAGAAGTTCCGCGGATGGACTTATGGATCTTCATGTAAAAGCCCCGCAAACTTCCCACTACTTATGAAAAGACACACCATGTTCTATTTTAGCTCAAAGTTACCTCCAACAGCCGATTTCTGAAAAGTGGAGGTCAAATATGTCAGAAGTGAGATTTCCATATATCGAACTGTCCTGTGGGCTTGTTGGTCTTCATCCATTAGAGTAGGATTTTCTTGTTCCTCTTGGAATTTTGGGACTTGGGGGAGAAGGATTGCTTCTCTCCTTCATTAATGGAATCATTGATCAGGTTTGGGACTTGTTTCAAACAACTCCCTATCCTTTTCCATATTACTAGCCTGTAAACCAATTTCCTACAAAATCAATCCAAAGACAAGAGTAAAGCACCAATTTACAAGTCCCCAGAAATGACGCCAAAAACTTGTTGCGCTCAAGCACACACTTAAGTGTACGTGGTCTCACCAAGTAATACAGTGGTCTTAAATAAAGCCGATTATTGATCCCTTAGAGACGTATCCACAGCTGTCTAATTCAAGTTCAACTTTTCTGATTAAAATGGTGCATTGTAACCAAAAAAGTTTTCAAAGTTTGTAAACTAAAATAATGTGGAAAAGTAAAGACTTTGGACAAGCAATGGTTAAAAACCCAGGGTTAAAGAACCATGAACAACCATACTATGCTAATGAACTTCATTTGTTAGATTACTTATCTTGGTTGTTTATTTGTAGGGCTTATCGTATGATCGTGGTCTCCTACCTCTAACCTTATACCTAATTGGACATTACAACTACATCATTTAGCAGAGATGCAATAATTTATTTAGATTCATTAAGATATCAACCTACATGTTAACCAAGAAAGGTATATTCCTATACTAGATTCTAATTTAAATTCCTTATTTCATAAAAGAATAAGAACCTTACTCTATTCATCCCCACATTCTATCTTCCTATTCCCCCTCCAGAATTCACAAGGTCGACAATATATGTATTCTAAGAGTCATGAATACTTAAAATATTGAAAAAAGTATATAAAAAAAACTAAATATGATATTCAATACAAAAAAACACAATTCAAAGCGAAAGTAAACATGTTCTTGGCCTTAACCGTAGAAAGGGGACTTTTAGCCACTCATGGACATAGTCATAATCAAGATGAATAAAAACATAATAAAATTCATTAAAATCTAAATTAAAATAAGAAAAACCCTAATTGAAGCATTTTCTAGCCCCTCTCCAAGTTTCAAAGTCTTCCAAGGTGTATAACATCAAGTACAGTGTCCTATTTATAGGAGGACAAAACTGCAGATTTTTGCACTAGGTCATGTCGCGGGGTTAATTTTTTGCGTCTAGCTGTGAGACATGCCCTTATCATGGATACCCATATTTTTGGGTCCCTTAGTAATATCCTGGTGTATGTCATGTGCCATTTGGCCATAGCTTTGGTCCGCGACACACCATGGACTTCCAAGAGGTCCATTTCTTGTCAAATTGTTTCTTGTACTTTCGTTGATCCATTCCAAGCCTTTTTGTATTGTTTCCACCTGATTTGAACTTTTATATCATTCATATGTCATAATAATGAACTATACAAGAATCCTATAGCATTAAAAACAACAAATTAGATCTCAAAACAACACAACATCAAAGATGATGAACTAGAAACTTAAGCTAAGAATACTAGTTTTTCCCCCTTTTATCTTTAACTTAGTTTTGACTCTTGGCTTGATTCAATTGCACTTTAAACACTATAAACAAGTTTTTACACATATAATTACACAATTATATCATTATGAACTCACTATACACATTACAATCCATCGTGATCAACTAGAACAACACCTTGTTCAAGCTAGTAACACTAGTTTTCTCATATGAACTCTAAAGGATCAAATTAAGTACAAACTTGTTTGAAATACACCTTAAACATTGTAATCATGTACTTGAACGCTTAGGTGCTCAATTATATCATCATTAACACATTAAGCACATAATTTATCCTTAAAACAAGGCTAAATATGCCTGGATAACAACACTGAAGTGCATAAATCCACCTCAGATCACAACCAAAATGACATAACCATGAACTCAGAATGCCCATATCCGGTACGTAAGGCAACCTTAGGGATATACAACTCCCTAATCTTTAAATAATGATACCCAGATCAAAGATCAATCTTGGAGAAGAACTTGGCACCCTGAAGCTGATCAAACAAATCATTTATCCTTAGAAGAGAGTATTTACTCTTTACCGTTGCCTAATTCAATTGACGGTAATAAATACACTTTTGAAAGGAGCCATTCTCTTTACTCATGAACAATACCGGTGTACCCCATGGAGACACATTAGGGTGGATGAAACCATTGTTTAAAATATCCTTTAGTTGATTCTTGAGCTCCTTAAACTCAACTAGAGCCATTCTGTATGGGGGAGTAGAGATAGGACGAGTGTCCGGAACAAGATCAATCCCAAAATCAATCTCCTTATTGGGAGGGACACTTGGAAGGTCATTATAGAAAACCTTAGGAAATTCATTCACCACTGGGATAGAAAGTAAAGAAGGACCCTCCGAGTTAGAATATTTAACCCAGACCATATAGTAGATACACCCCTTAGAGATTAATCTAAGGGCTCTAAGATATGATATGAACCTTTCCTTGGGTGCTGGAGAACCTCCCTTCCATTTATTAACCAGCTCATTAGGGAATTTAAAGATGACTTTACGGGTCAAATAGTCTAGAGAAACATAGAAAAAGTGCAACCAATCCATCCCCAATATGACATTGAAATCAACCATGTCTAATGCAACAGATCCACTAAAGTATCTCAATAACTTAGAGATACCACACAACCCTTTCGACTCTTCTAGAAATCACAGATTCACCCACTGGGGTAGAAAAAAAATAGTCCGATATACACTCGGTACCAAAACCAAAATGCACAGCCATAAATGGGTCACATAAGAAGAAGTGGGCCCCAGATCAAGTAAACCGTACATATCATGAGTAAAGAGTTTCAACAAACCAGTAATGGCATCAGGTGATGCCTCCAAATCTTGGAGGGTAGTAAAAGCATAAAGTCTGTTCTGACCAGTGCCGAAGCCAGATGGCACACCTTTTATGTCAAAGCTAATAAAGAGGCAACCAAAACCTTGTTATCCCCAGAAGTAACTTTAGCCACTGGAGAATTTACAAGTATATACCCTGGGTGACCATAGCCTGAGATTGGGCACCCTATGCCCTATAATTATTGCCACTCTAAAAACATCTATCAAAGGATAGATTTGGGTAAGGAGTACTAGCCATCGAGTGAGACCCAAAATTTCCCCACTACCTCTTGGGACACTTCACACTATCCCTGCCACTTTGTTATTGGTCACCGCCCTGCTCAAAAAATCTAAAATTTTTGCTCTGGCTCTCCCCTATTTATGCTTGTTTTTTTTTCTCAACCTGCTACATATACATAGTTAGCCTAGAGATGTCTATTTCTGCTTGCTTTTTTTTCTCAACCTACTACAAATACATAGTCAGCCTAGAGATATCCATGTCCTTGTTTAACAAGGCAGCTTTATCCTCCAAAATCATGTCTTGAGATAACCTGGAAGTGAACTTTCTTAGTGTATCCCTCATGATAGAACTCAACTCCAGGGCATACTGGGATAACTGGTGAAACTTCAAGGCATACTCCTTGATTGACATCTTGCCTTACTTCAGGTTAACAAACTCTTTCGTCTTCACCTTATTTAGCTCTTGAGGAAAGAATTCGTCCATGAAAGTATTAGAAAAATCACCCCACAAGGCTGACTCAGCATCGTCACCCCTTGACTAGTCTCATTCCTTGTACCAATGATAATCCATATCGTTTAATTGGTAGGTGTCAAACTCCATGCCTTCTACATTAGTTGCATACATCACATGAAAGATATTTTCCATCCCATCAAGGAAACTTTGAGGATACTCCTTGACCTTAACTCCAATAAAGGTTGGACGGTTCAATATCATAAACTGGCGAACCCTTGTGGCCTTAGAAGATGGAGTAACAGAAGCACTACGCTAAGATTAAGAATCTCCCAGCTGATCAAACATATGAATAGACTAACTAAACTTAGAATTCTTCACATCAGCCTGAGGAGCTCGAGAAGGACTAGAGGGGGCCAGTGGAACTCCAGAAGGGCAATTAGGAATTAGACCTTAAGATCAGGTCTGGAACCAAAAAGTTGGATGTGTCCCATCAATATTGTCCTCGAGTAGGATAAAGGAGTTTCCATGAGATTCAGATCATCTGGGAGGCATGATCTGAAAACAAAACAAGAAGAAATTAGATAAGATTTCTATACCTTAGATGTTACAGCCCAAAAATAGAACACAAAAAAGAGAATCATTCCTAAATGCTTTGTAGCCTCTCTCTTATGAGTGTGGCATGCTACACACCCTTAAAACAGACTCTACTCGACAGGGCTTTGTGGATACCCAATTGCCCATGAACCTAGGTTCTGATACCAATCTGACATGAACCGAACCAGGGCCTAGTGGTGTTGGGTATCTCAAGTCCAACCAGGATTAGAGACCACCCCCAATACCTAAACTATTAACCACCTTATGCTCTATATCGGATGAATTTTGAACAGATAACAAGATAAGATAATATTAAATTCAAGATATTAAAATAAGTCTTTAATAAAAATAAATCAACCACAATGAAATAACCATCCAAGATCGATCCCAATACTAATGCTAATACCAATTCGACACTGCCCATGCCCATAGTAGTCCAATAATGCCTCTAACTAGAATAAAATAATATCCATTCTATACATGCCCCAAACCATATCCAAAACCAAAATCAAAGAAATAAAAATGATATAACAAAGTCTATAACATGAAATGGGTTCTTCCAGAGTATGGAAGCTTACCAATTTAGTCTGACTCAAAAGGTTTCCCCAAATTACCAAGTCATTGAGCAAGAGGAGTGAAAGTATGGCTAGTTCCTGTATTGCATGGGATATATTGCCTGAAAACAGTTAGCGGAGTGAACACCAGTATGTAACTTAGGGGTAAGGATAAAATAATACTATCAATTCAAAACCAAGTCAAATAACCATATGCAATCACATATATACATATATACCATGCTGGGGTAGGGAACTAGGTTTAACATTCATTTAAGTAGTCAACTTAGATTGTGTAGATTTATCATCATAAGTCCACACACATGCTATATGGGTTTAGTGTTACCCCTTGAACGGGCCCTAATATATTTAGCCATATGAATTGGAGATATCATAGAAGGTCGGGGATTCCTGTGTACCCCACAAGAGTGCGGGCACTAACCCTAACCCTCATGTCGGTAAATATTTCAGTTGTCATCCTTCGAACTCACTTCTTCACGACTACTATCACAACCACTATTATTACCATATTAAATAATTTAGCACGTAAAACAATCACTAATTCCATAAGTCAATTATTAAGACATTATAAAGTGGTATCGTCATACTGACTATAGTTTGCAGGCAATGTCAATAACCAACACTTAGGGGATTCCTATGTACCTTGCAGACTCCATCATTAAAATTACTTAGGAGATTCTTGTGTACCTCACAAGGTTTTCAAAACTATTTAACCATTTATACCATGCATTGGTTTCAAGAAATAAGTCAAACCAAACACCTTGGATATTCTATTGTACCCCTAATTCAAATTCCCACCTTTTTCAAAACAACTAACCAGTTTTACAATATAGGATTTGGGTCATAACTACTTCAAAAGTTATAAGTTTAGAGAAAGTTACCATTATTAAGTTCTACCACCATACCCATGCACTCACATGTTCAAAACCATACTTAAAACATGGAAAACCATAATTAAACCATGGGAAAACATCATTCAACATTATGTATTCAAAGAGCCCCAACCTTTATTTCAAAACCATAACAATACAATGAAAACCATACATCTTTAAGTAAAATAACAATAAGGGAGGAGTAACATGACTGAAATACTAAGAAATTTGGAAGAGATTGCACACTTAGAACCTTAGATGACCTCTTTCTTTGAAAACCTAGCCTTAGCTTGAACAAAGAGTTTGAGAGAGAATTTAAGAGTGTTTTATGGGGAATGATTTGTTAATAAAATCCCAAGGAAGGTTTTAAGTCGTGGTATAAAAAAGACTTAAAGTGGAAAATGTCTAGAATACCCTCAGCTTAAATCTTTAAAGAGTCGTCCTTGGTTATGAGTCGACCCATTAAAATGTCACGACATTATACAACTCATAGCCTTAAGCTTATCCTGGAAAGTGAGTTAGAAACCCATATAGTGTCCACCTTACTACTCCATGATACCACTCATAACCTGACCCTATGATTCATAGGGTTTAGTCGTTACCAACATAATACTTAAAGAGGTCAGAAACAGAATAACCTATGACTTCACCTCACGACTCGTGACCTATCCTCATGGCTCCTAGTAAGCCAGTCGTACTTAGGGAAAAGTCAAGACACTAGTTTACTAATTTGGATATGGTTTATCCTAACAACTCACCAACACCTTTAATGACTCATATCACCAACTCATAACTAATATAGAAAACTCAACCACTATCTACTTGTCACCTTACGACTAGGGTCACCTTACCCGTAAGACACCATATGACTCGTATGGTCAAGTCATAATAAAGGTAGTAAGCTCAAATCTTAAGAAATTTCCAAGGAAAAAATTTAGGGTGTTTAAGAGGACCTTTGGTTCATGTCCCGGTTCACCCAATATCATTTTAAACTATTGGCCGGAAAGTTTGAAAATTGGAAATATGGGCTTGGGACCCAATTTAGTTGAAATGACCTCAGATGAAATATCTAACTTTGCCATTGCACCTGGAAGATCAAATTTAGTATAGTTAGATAGTTCATTTGCATGTATCTAATTCCAAATAAATCTTGAGGCCTTAGTGGAAACTTGGAAAATTTCCAAGTTCCAGCTTATATCTGGAGCCGACGATCGCACAAGGTGTGTAGAGGAGAGAGTCTAATCACACAAAGGCTTGTTTCATTCACGTCATCTAACATGTAGACCTATAGTGTGATTGCACACCTGGGTGTGCGATTGCAACACCCGATTACCTGAAAGGATATAAATAAGCCCCTTAGGTCACAAATTAGCTAATTTCTCATCCATACCTTGAGATTAAAAGCCCTATAGAGTGTGATAACTCAAAACAGAGACTTGTGGGTAACTTGGGAGCTTTATTAACATCTATTTTTGTTATTAAAATCCTAATTAATATAAGATTTCATTTCTTTCTTGGTTCCTAACCATAATACGATATAGCTTAAGGGCTTGATTTTAGCCCTAAATTATCTTGATTTTCACCCATTCTTGGATGTTATGATTCCTTGATAATGTATGGATTTTAGGTTGGTCTTGGAAATGTATTTTCCATAAATGGGACCCACATGGAGATTCTAATAGTATTTTTGTACCCAAAGAACAATGGTGCATTGTAGGTATCATTGGTCTCATATTGATGCGTAGATTATGATTTTGATAATGTACAGAAATTTTAAAATCGTGGAGTGAAGATAGATATCTTGTGGATGATTCACGGATTTACAATTCATCTTTGAGGTAAGCTTCTATCTATTCTTCTTTGTAAGATGATGTGTGTTTATCACATGTGAATGTGAATGTTAAGATTGATTATGGGTATTAACTTAGTCTTGAATATTAAGGTTTAGGGATTAGATGAGGATTTAGACCTATAAGGTGTAATTCTTAGTACACTTATGGAATCCTATTACTTTCTCCCAAGTTGGAATTAATTTATAGAATGGATATGGTACGATTCTAGGTTTTGGGATATGGTTAAGTATTGGAAGCATGATTAGTATGATTAACCTTATTTGGACTATTTTAGTCATCTTGAAACCATAATTTTGGTGGATTTGGATTAATTGCTCATATTCTAGGTGAAATTCCTCTCTTAGGATTAATTATGGCTTATGTACCATTGAGAAGTGAATTTAGATACCTTAGCCAGTCCGGGGTGTAAATTGCCTAAATATGGAATTCGAGGATTAAAAGTGGGTTTTTCTTGCCCACCTGAGGCCATGACTTGGGTTAACCCATGTGGACTTATTTACAGATATTAGGTGTAGTTAAGACTATTGAACCATTAGTATAAGGTTACCCTATGACTTGATGAATGGTGATGGTTTTTCCCGCAATATCATGTATGGCCTATAGATGTAAGATCCCTTATATATATGCTATAGCTTATAGATACGCGATGTCCTACAAATATGATTATTGATACGTGTTCTGGATACGTATGTGGGCCTAAGGCTATGATGATGATTTTGTAATTATTTCGAATGCATTATTTGGTCAAAAGTCATGTTATGATATCTATCAGACATCCAGGAAGTGTTTATCCTTGCAATGGATGCAATTGTAATTTATGATTATGTTGATTCTTATGGTTCCATTATTTGAATACTGGTGATGGAATGTATAGATTTGGTACATTCATGAACATTATAATGGTAAATGATGTGACTCTAGATAAAATATGATTTTACTACTGTTTTCCTAAATAAATATTATGGTTCCCTCTTTTACCTTAAAAATAGGTTTCTTCATAACTATAACTGCTTGTCTTAATGGATAACTGATATGCATAAAAGAGACTAATAATGATGTTTTAAAGATTTTACTATGACAAATTCCAATATATGATTTGATACTACTAATTACACTGGTCTTGAGAGATTCCAACCCTTTTTACACTTTTATCATGATTTAGTCCCAAAATTCTCTTCGGGAAATGGATTTACGAATTTACACTCTTTTTAGAGATGGCTTGAGCCTGTGTACCTATTATATCTATATACACATCTCTCCAGTATGGGATAGAGGAAGATGTTGTATTGATGATATAAATTCTGGGTAAAGACTCAATGGAAAATTTAATATTGATGTTATATATATGTGTGTAGATGATATTGACGATGTTGATGGTATCGAAGGTATTGATTATATATTATGTCCAGTTTGATTACGAGTCTTGATGATACTTATGACCGGTTTAATTCTGAGTCTTGATGATATTTATGGCCGGTTCAATTCTGAGTCATGATGATATTTTGGACCGGTTCAATTTTGGGTATTAACCATGTATATATTACCATTTTTTGTTATGGGGTGATTGTGATATTGATTCTACGCTTTTCATTCATTTTTGCATTCCATTACCTATGTCACGACCTGAACCAGGGCCTGACCATGGTAGATATCTCATGTTTACTGAGGACTGGAAACCACCCCCTTTGCCTAGGAAAATAGATCATAATACAGCTAGCAGCGGTAGAATTCCAAACATATAACAAGATAAAGTGTAAGATTAAAGGAGACTCGGAATATCAAGAAAAAATAACCAATCAACAGTAATCCACAAAGCCTCTACGACAAAATGAAATATAATTGTCACGACCCAAATCAGGGCCTGGCCGTGATGTGTATCTCAAGTCCCACATGGACCGGAGATCTCCCCCTGCACCTAATCAACCTAACATACCATACCCCAAGGTCATATGAATTTCAAACATATAACAAGATAGCATACGATATCCTAAGAAAGTTTTAAATACATATCCATTAGCAACCACCGATGACCGGCCAAACGATTGACCAGCACCGCCCAATAGCCATAGTAGTCCAAACAAAGACTTTTAAACAATGATCTAGAACTGAATACAAACAAAGCATCTATACATACCCCAGACAATAGCCAAAAACCAAATCCAAAGAAATAGTCAAAATGTAAGGGAAAATATAATCATGAAATGGGGTCTTCCAAAGTATGGAATCTCACCACTTTAATTTGACTCACTAGCTGATCCCGAATCCAAGTTACTAAGCAAGAGATATGGAAGTATGGACAATTCCTGCATCGCGTGGGAATACAATATCCGAATATGATTAACGGTTGTAGCTCTATCTTGTAACTCAGGTATAGAGGAACAAAATAATGTCATGATAATAGTTCAAACCAGTACAAACTCCAATACATAAAATCATATTAATACATCTACATAACCATATACACATGTTGGGGTAAGGATTAGGGATTAGAATGAACTTCAACAAAACCTTAACTTGGGTTGTGAACCATTACCGTCATAATCTACCTACGGGCTATATGGGTCCAGTGTTACCCCCTTAATGGGCCCCAGTGCGTGTAAGCTATATTAACCGGAGATATCATAAATGGCTAGGGATTCCTTTATACCCTTCGCCCTCCATAGTACATATATACTGATGTGAACTTAGGGGATTCCATTGTACCCCACAAGCACTTGGTCATCAAGACCAACTCTCATGTCAGCAAACATGATTTTCTAGTATTAGTCCTTCGGACACACCTCACGGCAAGCTAACCCATCCCACCATTATAGCCCAATTAAACATTTAACACATAACCTAACCACCAATTCCAGGAGTCAATTATTAAGGCATTATTAAGTGGTATCATCATACAGACTATAGCTTGCAAGCAATTTTACTAGCCAACACTTTAGGAATTCTCGTGTACCCTACAAACTCTATTAGTAAAATCACTTGGGAGATTCTCGTATACCCTGTAAGGTTTTAAAGGCCATTATCATCCAATTAATCATTAATCCATGCATTAATGTCAGGGAGTAAATCAAATCAAGTGATAATGCATATTCTAAAACCAATTATGCAAGTGAGTTGGGGTTGTTACGAATTTCCAGACCAAACCAATTAATTTGGGGATTCCATTGCACCCTTATTTCCATGCTTTTTTTATTTAGGGATTCCATTGTACTCATGTCCATCCACTATTCCCATGTACCCCAAAGCATTTACCAATATGGAAAACAAGTTCATAATCATCGTTGAAGAAGAATTTAAAAAATTTATATTCAAAACCATCAAACCATAGTTCAGAACCCAACATAAAAACCATATAAACCTTATCCACATCATGCCATTAAGAAAATACAAGTATGAAGGAAGAGTAACATGCCTTAATATCAAGAAATTTTTAGAAGAAAACACCCTTGGAACCCTAGCTTAAACTTGAATGGAGAATTGTAGAGAGTATTTGGGAGTGTCTGAGAGTTACTTAGATGTGTTTACGAGGGATAATGATACCCTAAAGAGGTTATAAGATGTGGGTTTCAATTTGGTTGAGGGGAAATGTCTAGAATTCCCTCAACTTAAAAGTTAAAAAAGTGCCACCTTTGACTATGAGTCAACCCTTGACTCGTAACCACTCCTTATGACTCATCACCACGAGTCATAACCGAAGCAGTACCACCAAGGAAACATATAATTCTGACCTTACAACTCAGCCACAGTAATCATAATAGGACCCTACGACTCTTAGGGTCCAGTCATAGGCAACACCGAACTCAAATTGGGACTTACACTGGATACCCTACTATTACAGGTAATAACTCGTAACGTATCCTTACGGCTCTTGGTGATCCACCCATACTTAGAGTAGAATCAAGACACAAACTTACTGATTTGGCTATGACTCATCCTAACGACTTATCAGGACACCCTATGACTCATAGGGTCCAGTCATAACCAAGGCAGTGAGCTCAAATCTCAAGAAATTTTTAAGTTCCAAAAATCTGAGGTGTTTCAATTCTCCCCCACTTGGATCATTCATCCTTAAATGATAGGTCAAGGCAATTGCTAGAACAATTTCACTACACATACTTCTAATCTTACCTTTAATAGAGATAGAAAATAAAGATGCTAAGGAAATCACTCCTTCCTTTAACAAAGTCAGAAAATAAAGATGTTAAGAATTACACATACCTTAAGCACGATTATCAGAAGCAGAAAACAAGAAAGAATACTTGGACTTCATGTCCTCTTCGACTTCCTAAGTAGCTTCTTCAACCTTGTGGTTCCTCCATAGAACCTTTACCATAGCATCCTTCATTCGTAATCAATAAACATGCTGATCCAAAATTTTAATTGAGACTTTCTCATACGATAAGGAATCAAAAATACCTGCCTCCTCTAAAGAAATAACCATTGAAGGATCACCCACACAGTTTCTTAACATCTAAATATGAAACACCGGATGAATAGATCTCAAAATAGGGGTCAAAACTAACTCATATGCAACATTACCAACCATCTTTAACACCAAGTACAGATCAACATACTAGGGATTAAGTTTCACCTTCTCACCAAACTACATTACTCCCTTCATGGGAGACACCTTTAAGAATACCCAATCACCAATCTCAAACTCTAATTCCCTACACCTCATATTAGTGTAGGACTTTTGGTGACTTTAGGCTGATTTAAACCTATTCCGAATCATCTTTACCTTTTCATTCGCCTATTGAACCAAATTCGGGCCAAACATCTTAGCGTCACCAACTTTGAACTACCCGATGGAAGACTTATACCTTCTACCATACAACGCCTCAAATGGATCCATCCTAATACTAGAGTGGTAGCTATTATTATACTAAACTTTATAAGAGGAAAATTATCAAACCAACTACCACCATAGTCAATCACGCAAGCAAAAAATATTCTTTCAATGTCTGAATAGTCCTTTCTGCTTGCCCATTCCACTGCGGGTGAAAAGCAATACTAAGGCTCACCTTAGTTCCCAAACCTCTCGGAGATGAATGCCAAAATTGTGATGAGAACTGAGTACTACAATCTAACATGATAGCAACAGGTGCCCCATGCAAATTCATAATCTTTTGGAGGAACAACTTACCATAATCCTCTATCGAATAGTTAGTCCTCACTGGCACGACTGAGCAGACTTAGTTATCCTATCCACAATGACTCAAATCAAATCAAACTGATTTAAAGACTTGTATAAAACTAGTAACAATATCCATATTATTTACTTCACATTCCATATAGGCAACTGAATCTCCTAAGTCAACCCACCAGGCCTCAAGTGGTAAACCTTCACTTGTTGATACACCATGCATTTAGCCATAAAATTGGCCACACCTCGCTTCATATAATTCAACTAATAAATCTTCTTAAGATCATGATACATCTTTATTGATTTGGGATGCATGGCATAACACGACTCATCAGCCTCAACGAAGATCCCATCCCACAACTATCTACATCAGTAACTTATAATCTGCCTTGGTACCTTAAGATACCAATACCATGAATCTCAAAAGCTATAACCTTTCGCTAACCTACATCTCTCTTAATCTTTATTAAGACAGAATCCAATACAAGTTTCTCCTTTATTTCAGCTACAAGGGATGACTTTGCCACCTCTTGACAAATAGACCACCATCCTCAAAGTCTAAGAGACAAACTCCAAAGTTATCCAAATGGTTAATATCTTTCACCTACTCTTGTTTATCCTCATCCACATGAGCTAGAATCCTCATGGATAACCTACTAAGAGCATCAGCAACCATATTAGCTTTACTTGGGTGATAGTGATGACTTATGTCATCGTCTTTCAGTAACTCAAGCCACCTCCTCTTCTAAAGATTCAACTCCTTCTGGGTGAACACATATTGTAGGCTCTTATGATTAGAAAAGATATCTACATGGACACCATACAAATAGTGATGCCAAATCATTAATGCAAACTCTATATCAAAAAACTCCAAGTTAGGAGTTGGATAATTTTTCTCATAAGCTTTCAAATCCCAAGAAGCACAACACATAACCAAGTCCCACACAAGACATATTACGATGAACCACAAATCTGTTATTACCCACGGGCAGGGTAAAACTAAAGCTGAAGTCAATTTATCGTTCAGCTTCCTAAAACTACCTTCATAAGAGTCATACCACAAGAAATTCACCTTCTTCTAGGTCAATTTAGTTAGTAGGACAGCCATAGTTAATAAACTATCCACAAATCTCCTATAGTAACTGGCTAAACCCAAGAAACTTTAAATATTAGTTGGAGTCATGAGCCTAAGACACTTCTTAACTACTACAACTTTCTGTGGATCCTCCATAATCCCTTTACTCAAAATGACATGAACCAAAAAAGTAACAGCCTTCAACCATAAGTCGCACTTCAAAAACTTAACATAAAAGTGTTGGTGTTTCAAGGTTTATAAATGATATAGAGGAGATCGGCATGATCCATATTGCTCTTGGAATACACCAGAATATCATCTATAAACACGATGATGAACAAATCTAGAAACTGATAGAAGACCTTATTAATCAAGTCCATAAATGTCATCGAGGCACTAGTCAACCCAAGACATAACCAAGAACTCAAAATTCCTATATCGGGTATGGATGACAGTCTTAGGCATATCCACTACCCTAATCTTTAAGTAATAATACCTGGACTGAAGATCAATCTCTGAGAAAAACTTAGCACCCTGAAGTTGATAAAATGAATTATCTATCCTTAGAAGAGGGTACTTAATATTCACCATCACCTTATTCAATTGTCGATAATCAATACACATACTAAGGGAACCATCCTTCTTATACATAAAAGATAGGTTCACCTCACAATGATATATTAGGGTAGATGAAAACTTTATCTAGGGGATCCTTCAATTGCACCTTAAGCTCCTTCAACTCTGTAAGAGCCATTATATAAAAAGGGATAGAGATAGGATGAGTGTTCAAAAAAAAATCTATCCCAAAATCAATTTCCCTATCGAGAGGGACACTAGGAAAATCGTCAGGAAAGACCTCAAGAAATTCATTAACCATGGGAATGAAATATAATGAAGGATATTACATGTTAGAATCTTTAAATTCGACCAAGTGGTAAAGACAACCCTTGGAAATTAATTTCTGAGCTCTAAGATACGATATGAATATCCCCTTGGGCACTAGAGAACACCCTTCACACTCAATGAATGGCTCATTAGGGATTTTAAACATGAACGTATAGGTTTAAAAATCTAAGGAGGCATAGCACGAGTGCAACCAATTCATCCCCAATATGACATCAAAATTTACCATGTCTAATTCAAATAGATCTTCCAAAGTTTATCTACCACCAACCGATACCACACAACCCCTATAGACTCTTCTAGTAACCATAGAGTCACCTACTGGGGTAGAAATTAAAAAGGGGTTCGAAATACACTCAGGACTGAATCCAAAATGCACAACCACAAATGGGGTCACATAAGAAAGAGTGGACCCCAAATTAAGTAAATAGTATACATCACGAGAAAGGAGTGTCAATATACCAGTAATAATATCAGGAGATACGTCAGACTCCTTATGGGTTGTAAGAGCATAGAGACAGTTTTGACCAGTGCCGAAGCTAGATAAGGAACCCTTTCGCATAGGATTTGATGAAGAGAAAATAGGAACCTTTTTTCCCAGAAGCAACCATACCAATGAGATACTTTCTAAGCATATTCCTCGAGTAACACACGTGAAGCACCTGTCCCTCCTCTCATCATAGAAACCATAATGCAATAGACTATAAAATTTGTAGGAAATATATGATGGAGCCGATTGGGCCCCACTACCTAAAATTGGGAACCGGTGCCATAGAACCATCACCATTATAAGAACATCTATCACTATATGACTTTGGGTAAAAAGCTCTAGCCGTTGAGTAGGACCCAAAATTTCCCACTTTTTCTTGGACCACTTTCTACCATCCCTATTATTCTGCTGTTAATCTCCCTCTTATTTTGAATGCCAAAATTTCTTGCTCTACCTTACCCAAATCTCAAATTGCTTTATCTTCTCTACCACAACATGTTGTATATATACCATAAATTAGGAGATATCCATATCCTTGTTCAATAAGGCAGTCTTACTCTTCAAAATTAAATCCTATGACAACCCAAAAGTGAAATTCCTTATTCTAGCTCTCATGCTAGACACCAACTCGAGAGCAAACCAAGATAACTGATGGAATTTTAAGGCATACTCCTTGACTGTCATTCTTTCTTTTTTAAAATTGACTGAATGTTCTACTTTTACCTCCCTTAACTCCTGAGGAATAAATCAGTCTAAAAAGACACTATAGAAATTATCCCATATGACAGAATCAACATGTTCACCTCTTAACTGTTCCCACTTTTCATACCATTGGTATGCCATATACTTCAATTGGTAGGCAGCAAATTCTACACCTTCAACACCTGAAGTATTCATAACCCAAAAGATCTTCTCTATCTTATCGATAAAGTTTTGAGAATCTTCTTTTACTTAAGAACCAGTGAAAACAGGAGGACTCAACCTCATAAACTAGCCAACCATTGTGGCCTCAAAAGATAGAGTAATAGAAGCTATATGCTCAGACTGAGAAGCAACAAACTAAGCCAACATATGAATAGATTGATGAAATTTTGCATTTAACACAATAGCCTGAGGAGCTCGAAAAAGACTAGAGGGGACCGGTGGAACTCCAGATGGGTAATTAGAAACTGGAAACCTAGCCTAGGTCAGGACCCCATAAGTAGGGCGTGTCCTATCAGCATTGTCCTCAATTAGGAAAAAAGAGTTTCCATGAGATTAAGATCATCTGGGAGGTATGATTTGAAATATGAACAAATAGAATTAGAGAAGGTTCAAGATCTTAGACTATATAGCTTGAAATAGAATAATAAGAAATGGAAACATTCTTAAATATCTCGTAGCCTCTCCCTTATAAGTGTGACACACTACACACCCATAAATGAGACTCTACTCGACACAGCTTTGTTGGACACCCAATAAAACCAAATCTAGGCTCTAACAACATTTGTCATGACCAAAATAGGGCCTGGTTGTGATGGATATCTCAAGTCCTACATGGACCGAAGATCACCCCATACACCTAACTAACCAAACATACCACAACCCAAGGTCAAATAAATTTTGAACATATAAATATAGAGCATACAATAGCTTAAGAAAGTTGTAAATGCATATCTATAACCAACCATTGACGTCTGGCCAAATGACCGACCGAAACTGCCCAATAGCTAAAGTAGTTCAAACAAAACCTTCTTCACAATGATCAAAAACTAAATAACATCAAAGTGTCAGGACATGCCTTCAATCATTGCCAAAAATCAAATCCAAAGAAATAGTAAAAATGTAAGGGAAACCATAATAATGAAATGTGGTCTTCTAAAGTATGAAAGCTCACCACTTTAATTTGTCTCGCTAGTTGATCCCGAATCCAAGTCACTAAGCAAAAGATATGGAAGTATGGCAAGTTCCAGCATCACATAGGGATACAACATCCAAAGATGGTTAGTTATTGGAGCGCTATCATGTCTCTCAAGGATTAGGAAACAAAAAAATGCCATGATAATAGTTTAAACTAGTACAACCTCAAATATGTAATATCATATGAAGTACATATACATAACCATATACACATGTTGGCGTAAGGAACAAGACTTAGCGTGAACTTTAACAAAACGTTAACCTTTGTTGTGAATTATTACCATCATAATCTACCTGATGTTGGGTGTATTTATGCATTCTAATTTCACTATTCCAGTTGTTTTAGCCTTGTTTTGAGGATGATTCTATGCTATATGGGTTGATAATGATATAAATGTGTATCAAAGTATTAAAAAATATGTTTATAAGGTTCAAAGTTAATTCTAAGAAAGTTGTACTTCAATGAGTCAATTAGAGTTCAATAGAGAAAACTAGTCTTTATAGCTTGAGCTAGTTGCTTATCTAGTCTATATTGTTGGATTCTATTGTGTTCTATGTGTTACTTATGGTTTTAAATGTGTCATTATATGTGAAACAAGTTTTTTTGAGTGTACAAAGTTTAAAAGAGTCAAGGAAAGAGTTGAAACTTAACGTAAAAGATCATGGAAATCAACCTAGTCTAAGCTCTTATTTTTTATTCATCATTACAGATATAGTGTTGTTTGTACCCCTAATTCGTTGGGTGTTTTATAATAGGATCCTTTATGAGATTAATATGATGATATATGGATGATATAAAGGCTGTAAAATAATTTGAAAGACACAACAAGACAATGGATGAAAGTAGGAAGGACCAACACTTAACCAAAATTCGGAGGACAACTTTCACTAGCACTATGCGATTAGCATGCGTCGCATGCTCTATTCCTATATAATGGAGGGTGAGTTGCATGATCCATTCCATTGGAATATAGGGTGAAACGCATGGTCTACTCCACCCTTGGGCGTTTTAAGATAAGTCAACTTCTACACGGACATGGATTACCCTTATGCTATAAATACATGGAGTATCATGTTTTTACATATCTTTTGACATATTTTGGAGAGAAAGGGGCTGATACAACTTCGTAATTAGGTTTTTATTATTTTTATTTAGTTAATTTATGTTTTTAGTCATTAATTACAACCTTGTGATTATGATTATGACTATGCATGGTTAAACGCCTTTTTCCAGGGTTGAAGCAAAGAACATGAATACTTTTGTTTCAAATTAAGTTTGTTTAACTTTTCTTATCATTATTGGTCATGTGTTCATATTTGATTTAACTATTTTAAGGATTTGCGACCCTTAGAATATATCAATTGTCAACTTTTTGATCTCGAGAGAAGGAATAGGGGATAGAATAAGGAGATGAATAAAGTTTGGGTTTTTATTAAAACGCTTAGAGAGGTTAGTCACTATTCATAAATAGTTCCTACCCGTCCCTTAGCCTACATTACAACTTGGAAAAGTCCTAATTGATCCTAAGCTTTACATCCTAATATTAGTGGAGCATTACACTAAGGGCAAGCCTATGGTTCATTGTGTGTCACTTGTGAATTCCTTGTGAGAGTGAGCGTAATTTGATTCTTGTACCCATCATGATAAATTGCATTATTGTGAGTGATTATGGGTAACTCTCATGTTGTGAGAGGCTGTAATACACCGTATTTCTATCTAGCTTTGATTGTCTTTAGAGCATCAAAGATCTTTCTTCATAGATGAATACCTTTTATTCGCTTTGGTATTTTCAAAATTTTTTTATCATGTGGAAAATTAAATAAGATTTCCATTGATATCAAATTTCCCAAATCTGACACTCAGACAAAGAGTTAGAGCCATTTTAGTGAGACACTCTACCATCCGGTACCTTGGTGCATCGCGGAGTCAGACAAAATGGCAATTCTCAAAATCCAGTGAGCCTCCGTGATTATGGGGCATTACGCCAAAGCTTAATTTTAGAGTTTTCAATTTACAGTGCACCAACGCGATTCCACCACGTCAAGGTGCCTTTCCAGTTCGCAACCAAGATGGCAACGCGATTTCCACTACGTCACGCCGCCAACAAGTTTCCCAATTGTCCAGTTTCCAGTGAGCTAGCGCGATTCAAATGCATCATACCAGCATAAGAAATTAGGATTTTAGATTCTGTTATTTAATTTCAGGGGTTGTTTTGTAATTTTCCTAAAGCCCTAACCAGTCTATATACGGGATTTATACCCTAAATAACGAAAATACTTCATTATTCATTAATTTTTCCCCAAATTCAAATATTTTCTCTCTCAATAAGTCAAGAACCCTAGCCAAGAAATCAAGAACGAGCCTAAGGATTTCTTAAATAACCTTAAAGAAAGAGTCTTCTAAGGTATGTTAGATGTTGATTCTTAGGTTCCATCCACCCAAGAAGTCCAAGAATCCTTTCCTAAATTATAAATTTTATGTAATTATGAGATATCATTATTTATGTGTGTTGAAGCTCATGATTATGTATTGTTGAGATTTAATTCATGATTTAGACTACAAGTTTCAAGCTTTGATCCTAGTATGTGATATTCATCATAAACCCTCTTCAAGTTGCATGTTAAGTAATGTGTTTATGTCAATTAAGTGTAGAAATTATTGAATAACCAAATCATGTTCCCTACATGTTTGATAAAATACTAATGTAAAGGAATTAGAGCCATTATAGCATGTTGACTAGAAATCCCCAATTGTGTGTAATTTCATGCATGCCAAGTTTTTGCTGAAAAGCCTTAGTGAATGAATTGTGCCATATTAGCATGAAATTCTTTAATTATGTGTTTTTAATTCATACTAAGTTTTTGATGCAAGACCTTGTAGAATAGAGTGCAAGCCAATAGCAAGTCTCCCTATACTGTCACATGTTTATGATTTCCAAGTGCTTGAAGAGATGCTTTAATGATTGTAATGGAGAATGAAAGTCCATGGTCATGATTATTTAAGATGGTTATGTCTTAATTTTATGTATCGAGTCCTGGGGGTATTTATACCCAAAAATTTAGTTGCAAGTCTAGAGCCCATGTCAGTTTTCATGATAATCTCAATCAAGCCACGATCCTTAGAACTCAGTACTCTCAGACAGTTACAAAACTTAAGAAATCTCAGTAATCTAAGTATTATTAGCATTCCAGCTTTAGTTCAGTACTCAGCTTAGATCTTAGTTGTATACAAGTATTCAGAACTTAGTACCATTCAGTCAGATAATGAGATCTAGTAGCATTCCATCAGATAATGAAACCAAGTGAATTCAGCCAGATCAGCCAAGAAATATAAATAGTAACAAATTTAGTTCAGTCTTAGATCAGTTAAGAATCAGTTCAGAGTCCTTTAGATGAGAGTAGTAACTAGCACCCAGCGAGTATAAGAATGATGGTTTCCCCATTAGAGAGGCAGAGTTATTAGTAACAATCCTTGAACTCCAAAACTGCATAGCCAGCACAGGACCAGGAGTAACTCATTAGAGTAAGGATTGACTATCATACTGCTTAGGCTTGACTTCCTGTTCAGGGTCACCCGTTAGAGAGGCTTGACCATAGCAGAGATCTTTACCTATGGCATGGTATTGATACCCTTCCAACTGGGGTTATAGGTTCGACACCTCTAGTTCAAAGTTGGGGCATGTTAGTTAAGAGAGAACTCCCACAGTTATAGTTCAGTCTCAGTCATCACAGTAGTACACAGAAATCAGTATTGTCAGATACGGTCATTCAGCTCAGTGAGGAACTTAGATAGTTCCATAGATTCATAGACCACCTACTAGGAAGTCCTGGTCTTACGTGAAGTTAACCAGTATCAGTACTAATCGATTCATAGATCGCCCGCTAGATAGGCCTGATCTCAAACTTAAATTCAATCATTCCTTATCATTATTACTAGATTTAACGATCATCCGCTAGATAAGTTTGATCTCAGTTTCATTCAATCGATATTAGCAAGTTCAGGGTTCAATCTTTAGAAGAGTCAGTTATTCAGACTCTCAGTGTTACTAAACGTAGATATCAGTATTAGTAGACTCAATTGTCAAAAGTTCAAGTATTTAGAAGGTAGTATTCACTCCATGCATGTATCCTCATTCGGTACTCTCATGTTATTCAGTTAATTTATGCTCATCCATAAGCCCTTGAATTTAGCCTTACCTCATCTAGCATACCAGTACATTCAAAGTACTAACATATACTTTTCTCTTAAGCTATGGTGTCTTATACCACAGGTTCAGACGAGTGAGAATAAGAGAACCCTTAGCAGTCCCAACTCATCCAGCAGTAGTTGACTTAGCATTGAGTCCTTATCATTTGAGGATGATCCTTATTTTACTATGGCATTAGACACAGTTTATTTTTAGTAGACGGAGTTAGTTGGGGACATGTCCCATCAACTCCCCAGTTCAGACAGTTTAGAGGTATTTTTAAACAGATGTATCAGTATTTAGTTTTTAGTATTGATTATTTTAGATGTTTGAACCTTATGGTAAGTTTCCACTAGTTTTTCGTATTTATTTCAATATGTTATATAGTGCTCAGTTATAGATATCAAAAAGGGTTAGCTTGTGGTCCCTCAGGGTTATGAGCATCGTATGGTATGTCCATTATAGAAAATTGGGGTGTTACATACTTG
Source organism: Capsicum annuum (assembly GCF_002878395.1). Lineage (NCBI taxonomy): Eukaryota > Viridiplantae > Streptophyta > Magnoliopsida > Solanales > Solanaceae > Capsicum > Capsicum annuum. The sequence continues at coordinate 124,690,627 of NC_061122.1, read as the reverse complement.
GTATCAAAGCCCAAGGTTCAATAGTGTCCTAGGAAGTCTGAAAGCCGCATCTAGTAGAGTCTTATGTATGGGTGTGTTGCACACCACATTTATGTATGGGAGGATATAAGATGTTTTAGGAACAGTTTCCCTTCTTTCAATGTTCATGTCATGCGAGTATGCATAAGTTCCAATTGATTCTCAATCTAATCCATTCTTTCTTTCATTTACATAAGATGCCTCCTCTCAAAGTAAATGTTCGTCGGGATGATAACCAGCCACCTCAGCTCGTATATCCTCCGAATGAGAATGTGTTATGTGCAGAGTTTTGAGAAGCTTTTCAGGTACTAGCCTAAGATGTGATGACTATTGTTCAGGGGAATCGTCAGGCTGTAGCCCCACCTCAGCAAGATAGGGATCCAGCCGCAGCCAGAATCAGAAATTCATGAGAATGAAACCATCAAAATTCTTTGGGTTAGTAGCATGTGAGGACCCACATCTTTATGTTAAGGAGATAAAGAAGATCACCCAGATTATGCATATTTTTTAGAAGGAGAGTGTAGATTTAGCATCTTATAGGCTGAAGGATATTGCTCGTGATTGGGTATTGATGTGGAAGAAGAGTAGAGGGGAGGATACAGCTCCCATGACTTGCAAAGTATCTCTGGATGCCTTTCTAGATAAGTTTTTCCCGCTACAGATAAGAGAAGCTAAGGTAGAAGAGTTTATGAACCTAAGGCAAGGCTCTATGATAGTAAGGAGTATTGTCTTAAGTTCAATCAGTTAGCCAAGTATGCTCCTGATTTGATGGATGAACCTAGATCTAACATAAGTAAATTTCTGACTGGTATATCTGGATTTGTGTTAAAGGAGTATAGAACTGCTATGCTCAATAGAGACATAGATCTTGCTAGGTTAATGATGCATGCTCAGTAGATAGAGATAGATAAATCAAAGTAGAGAGAGAGAGATTTAACAAGAGATCCAGAACAGGTAGTTACAACTTTTCTCAGGCTGGGTCACAGTGTGGTAGTCTTTCTCATCATAGCTAGAAATTTTTAGTTCTAGCTCCATCCTCAGCTAGTGTACCTCTACAAAAGTTTGGGGTTGTCAGTCGTGATGGGGAGCCAGGCTCCAAAACCCAGGGTAGTGCCAGCAGTGTTCGTACCTATCTGCTTTGGCAAGAATCACCTAGGTGTGTGTAGAGCAAATAGTCAGGTATGTTTTGGATATGGTAAGCTAGGACATAGAATGCGGGAATGTAAAGTTCTAGCTTAGAAGGGTAGAGATTCACATTATCAGGGCGCCACTCCTAGTACTACTAGTGGTCAGCATCAAATTTATATTCATGATATGCATTTTTAGATCCCTTTCTCCCATTAGATATTATGTTTTAGCATGAGTTAGTTAGTAAAGTCAACAAGTCAGTTTAGCAGTCAGACAGTCAGATTCGTATAGTTTTCTTTCTCATCTTTTCCTCTAATCATTGTATCCAAAATCTCAAGAAAAGATATCTACTCCAAGATAGAAAGTCCTCATAGTTGCAAGATAAGTTCAGTTCATGAGTTATGCAATAGTTTTAGATTCCCTAGGTTTGTTTACGATCCAGTTCGTAGATGCCCTGTGCATAGCCTCAGTATGTCGGTGAAGTAAGTATTCATAGAGGGACATAGTGTCCCAAGGGGGAGATACCCCATAACTCCCCAATGTTTTTTATTCTTTAAACCCATTCAGTTTCATGCTCAGATCCTCATTAAAAAGTTAGTATTAGCTATCATCGCATAATAAGTCAAGCATTCAAAAGTCAGTTCAGTCAAGTATTCATGCATTAGACAAGCATGTTCAGTAGAAGAAGCTCAACTTATTAGTAATTTCAGTCGTGCATTTATGAATCAGTTATTCATACACTAGATATACATATCCATTATGAGAATTCAGCTTATGAATAGCCTCAGTCGTGTATTCCATGCATCAGATATGCGTGTTCAGCATGAAATCTTAGTATATCAGTATTTCCAGTTATATAGTCATGTTTCAGATGCTCATGTCTAGTAAGTAAGTTTATCCTACTAATATTCTCAGCTTAATTATTCTAATTCGAGGACGAATGCTCCCAAGGGGGAGATATTGTAATGCCCCGTATTTTTATCTAGCTTTGATTCATCTCTAGAGCATCAAAGATATTGCTTCATAGATGAAAACATTTTATTCCCTATGGTATTTTTAAGATTTTAAATTTTTATCATGTGAAAAATTGAATAAGCTTTCCATCGATACCAAATTTGCCCAAATCCGATACTCGGACGAAGGGTTAGAGCCATTTTAGTGAGACAATGTACTAGCTGGTATCTTGGCGCATCACAGAGTTAGCCAAGATGGAAATTGTAAAAATCCAGTGAACCTCCATAATTATGGTGTATCGCGCCAAGGCTTAATTTTAGAGTTGTCAATTTTCAGTGCACTAAAGCAATTCCATCTCGTCGCGGTGCCTTTCCAGTTCGCAACCAAGGTGGCAACGCTATTCCCACCGCGTTGCACCACTAACCAGTTTTCCAATTGTCTAGTTTCCAGTGAGCTGGAGCGATTCAATCACGTCGCTCCAGCATGAGAAATTAAGATTTTTAGATTCCGTTATTTAATTTCAGGGGTTGTTTAGTAATTTCCCTAAAGCCCTAACCATTCTATATAAGGGATTTATACCTTAAATAATGAAAATACTTCATTATTCATCATATTTTCCCCAAATCAAAATATTTTATCTCAAGAAGTCAAGAACCCTAGCCAAGAAATCAAAAACGAGCCCAAGGATTTCTTCAAGAACCTTCAAGAAAGAGTCTTCTATGGTATGTTAGGTATTGATTCTTGGGTTCCTTCCACCCAAGAAGTCCAAGACTCTTTTTCAACATTATAAAGTTTATGTAATTATAAGATTTCATGATTTATGTGTATTGTAGTTCATGATTATGTATTGTTGAGATTTAATTTATGATTTAGACTACAAGTTTCAAGCTTTGAACCTAGTATGTAATATTCATGGTAGAAATTAAGTGTAGAAATTATTGAATAACCAAAGCATGTTCCCCCCATGTTTGATAAAATGCTAATGTGAAGGAATTAGAGCCATTATAGAATGCTGACTAGAAATCCCCAATTGTGTATAAGTTCATGCATGCCAAGTGTTTGTTGAAAAGCCTTAGTAAATGAATTGTGACATGTTAGCAAGAAATTCCTCAATTATGTATTTTTAATGCATGCTAAGTGTTTGATGCAAAACCTTGTAGAATAGAGTGCGATCCAATAGCATGTCTCCCCATACTATCGCATGTCTATGAGTTCCAAGTGCTTGAAGAGATGCTTTAATGATTGTAATGGCGAATGAAAGTTCATGGTCATGATTATTTAAGATGGTTATGACTTACTTTTATGTATCGAGTCCTAGGGTATTTATACCTGAAAATTTAGCTGCAATTCTAGAGCCCGTGTCAGTTTTAATAATAATCTCAATCTAGCCACAATCTGTAGAACTCAGTACTCTTAGACAGTTACAGAACTTAAGAAATCTCAGTAATATAAGTATCATTATCATTCCAGCTTTAGTTCAGTTCTCAACTCAGATCTTAGCAATATTCAAGTAGTCAGAACTTAGAAGCATTCAGTCAGATAACGAGATCCAGTAGCATTCCGTCAGATCACAAGTGAACTCAGTCATATCAGCCAAGAAATATGAACAGTAATAAATTCAGCTCAGTCTAAGATCAGTTAAGAATCAGTTCAGAGTCCATCAGTTGGGAGTAGTAACTAGCACCGAACGAGTGCAGGAATGATGGCTTCCCCGTTAAAGAGGTAGAGTCGTTAATAACAATCCCTAAACTCCAGAACTGTGTTGCCAGAGTAGGATGCAGTAGTCACTCATTAGAGTAAGGCTTGACTATCATACTGCCTTAGGCTCGACTTCCTATTTAGGGTCACCCGTTAGAGAGGATTGACCATAGTAGAGGTCTTTACCCATGGAATGGTATTGACACCCTTCCAGCGGGGGTTACAGGTTGGACCCTACTAGTTTAGAGTTGGGGCATGTCGATTAAGTGAGAACTCCCACAGTTACAGTTTAGTCTAAGTCATCGCAGTAGCACTCAGAAATCAGGTCTGTCAGATACGGTCATTCAGCTCAGTGAGGAACTTAAAGAGTTCCATAGATTCATAGACCACCTGCTAGAAAAGCCTGGTCTTACATAAAGTTAACCAGTATCAGTACTAATCGATTTAAAGATCGCCCGCTAGATAGTCCTGATCTCAAACTCAGATTCAATCATTCCTTATCATTATTACTAGATTTGAAGATCATCCGCTAGATAAGTTTGATCTCAGTTTCATTCAATCGATATTAGCAAGCTCAGGGTTCAATCTTTAGAAGAGTCAGTTATTCAGACTCTCAGTGTTACTAAACGACTCAATTGTCAAAAGTTCAAGTATTTAGAAGGTAGTATTCACTCCATGCATGTATCCTCATTCGGTACTCTCATGTTATTCAGTTAATTTATGCTCATCCATAAGCCCTTGAATTTAGCCTTACCTCATCTAGCATACCAGTACATTCAAAGTACTAACATATACTTTTCTCTTAAGCTATGGTGTCTTATACCATAGGTTCAGACGAGTGAGAATAAGAGAACCCTTAGCAGTCCCAACTCATCCAGCAGTAGTTGACTTAGCATTGAGTCCTTATCATTTGAGGATGATCCTTATTTTACTATGGCATTAGACTCAGTTTATTTTCAGTAGATGGAGTTAGTTGGGGACATGTCCTATCAACTCCACAGTTCAGACAGTTTAGAGGTTTTTTTAGACAGATGTATCAGTATTCATTTTTCAGTATTGATTATTTTAAATGTTTGAACCTAATGGCAAGTTTTGTTTTTGTTTTCTACATTTATTTCAGTATGTTATGCAGTGCTCAGTTATAGATATCAAAAAAGGTTAACTTGTGGTACCTCGGGGTCATGAGCACCGTGTGGCATGCCGGTTCTAGAAAATTTGGGCGTTACAGCGGCACATGTTGAAGAATATGGGTGATTTGTAAGATGTCCATGATTGTATGATAAGTATGAGTTTGCTAACAAGGTTAGTCAATTCTTGATGCTAGAATGTTTTAGAGTAGTAATCGTGAGTTTTCAATGGTGGAAATAACATGCTTAGCATAGTAACTTGCATTTTGTGTAGTTATTGTAGTATTAGATTGAGTGTCTTAAATTTAACAGAAGTGTAGAGTCTCCTTAGTTGATAATGATTATAGTTAAGAGTTATTTGAGGACTAAGGAACTTGTCATATGCCTTTTCCAAGTCAATAAACACCATGTGCAGATCCCTCTTCCTCTCTCTATACTGCTCTACCAGTCTCCATACTAAGTGAATTTCCTCAGTCGTGGAGCGACCAAGCATAAACCTAAATTGATTCTTAGAAATAGACACAATCTTTCTCAGCCTCCGTTCCACCACCCTCTCCCAAATCTTTATCGTGTGACTTAACAACTTAATATCCCGGTAGTTGTTCCAACTCTATCACCCTTGTTCTTATATAAAGGAATCATTGTGCTCCATCTCCATGCTTCAGGAATCTTTGCGGACTTGAAAATGTTGTTGAACTAATTGGTCAGCCACCTTAACCCTGCCTCGCCAGAAAACTTCCAAATATACACCGGGATCTCGTCGGACCCTATTGCCCTGCCCCTTCACATCTTGCAGATAGCCTCTCTTACCTCCTCAACCTTAAAATGCTGATAATATCTAAAATTGCGATGCTCCCCGGAGTGCTCCAACTTCCCTAGCATAACACCTCTGTCCCTCTCCTTCTTCAAGAGCCTATGAAAGTAAGACTGTCATCTTTACTTAATGAGGATGTCCTCCACCAATACTCCATCATCATCCTCCTTAATACACTTCATATGGTACAAATCCCTACCATTCCGCTCCCTAGCCTTGGCCAGCCTAAACAACCTTTTCTCCCTGCCTTTCTCTTCTAACCCCTTATACAAATTCTCGAAGGTTGTTATCTTAGTAGCCGTAACTGCAACTATAGCCTCCTTCTTAGATAACTTGTTCTTCTTCCTACTTACCCATTTCTCCTCGTCATCCCTACTCTCAACCAGCTTAGCATAAGTCGTCTTCTTCGTCTCCACCTTCTTCTTGACAACTTTATTCCACCACCAATCCCCCCAATACCTGCTAGACCTGCCCGTCGAGACACCCAACACCTCTTTAGCAGACTCTTTGACACAACCTGCTGCCCTACCCCACATACTAGCTACATCCCCACTACACTCCAAAACCCATATCCCCTCCAACTTCGCCCTATCTCCAAAGCACTAACCAGAGTCAAGGCACCCCACCTAACTCTAGGCCGACCCTTCCCAATAAGGAAATATATTTAATAGACAGAAAGAAGAATACAACGTAGTAAGCAAAAAAAACATATAATAGATTGTAGATACTCGAAAGGAAAAGCAAGTATACCACCAGTAACAAAATAAAAAGTTAATAAAGATACAAGATATAAAAAGTAAAGACCCAATAAAATATGTACATTATGGTTGAAATCTCAGAAAATGAAATAGATAGTGAAATAGATGAATTTAATGACTGAGGAAAGTATACAAATAATAAAAAGGGAAGAATACTTAAATGAAAAAGAACTAGATCAAAAAATTATATTTGATAGTAATATATTCGAAGAAATAAAAGGAAAAGAATTAGACTTAAGTGTAGAAAAAATATTTAAAATACCAACAATAAGGAATATATTTAAAAGACGAAAAGAAGAATAATACGTAGTAAGCCAAAAAGAACATATAATAGATTGTAGATACGCGAAAGAAAAAATCTAGTATACCACTAGTAAAAAAAAAATAGTTAATAAAGAAATACAAGATATAAAAAGTAAAGACCCAATAAAATATGTACAACTTGGAGGAACAGAAATATTAATAAAAGTATGTTTTAGAGAAGCAATAGATACACCAATAGAACTATATTTAGCAGATGATAGGATCGTAAAACCTATAGAAAAAATCATAATAAGTGTAATAATAGGAAATCTAATATATCAAAAATTTAGATTTATAATAAGTGCAAATTATTCAGTACCAATAATAGATAAAACTATAGATAAGTCATTAGTACTATATTGGAAAATATCAGGAATAGAATTAAAGATGTAAAAATTTATATGTATTAATAACAAAGCATAAAATAACTAGAAAAATAAAATAAACAAAATACAAATAATAAGCCCTTTTGAGCAATTTGTAAAAATCATAGATAATAATGACTATAACTACCAAAATATAGATATAGAAAAAGATTTGGAAATAGTAAAGGAAAGAATAGGAACACCAAGAAGAATATCTTGTGAAAAAACATAACCATCAAAAAGAATAGCATATGAGATAACTCCAAAACCTAACCCAACTCAATATTATATAATAGGAACAATAGATGAAAAATAATATTTAATACTAATAAACACAGGACAACAAGATAATTATATAATGAAATACTTAGTAAAAACTGAAGAAATTAAAACAAATAATGATAAATGTCCAGATTTGCCAAGAAACCTAATAATTATTAAAAATACGACTGAAAAAAAATTATAATAGGAGTCAGAAAGATAAAAATTGAATTTAAGTAAAAGAAGGAACACAAAAAGTAGATATAATATTAGGAATAAAATGGTTGGAACAAGTAAAACCATACAATATAACACATACCCAATTAACCATAACGTATGATAAAGAAAAATTGTTAATAAAAAAATCTTTAATATGAAAATATATGTACTCATGGGGATAATAGTAGAAGGATATTATAATAGATATTATATTCCAATGATAGATACATGAGCAGAAGCCAATTTATGTAGATATAACTGTTTACCAGAAAGTAAATGGGATAAGTTAAGAACACCAATAGTAGTTAAAGGATCTAATAATGAAGGGAGTCTAATTACATATAAAGCTAGAAATGTAAAAATACAAATATGGTATAAAATATTAATAATAGAAGAACTTTATAATTACGAACTAACATCAAAAGATATGTTTTTAGGAATGCCATTTTTAGATAAACTATATTCACACATAATAACTAAAAGACACTGGTGGTTTACAACACCATGCAAACAAAGTGTAAGAGCAAAAAGAGTGACTAATAAAATAAGAAAGAAAACAGATTGGATACAAAGAAGTAAAAAATTACAAAAAAAATTAGAAAATATAAAAACTACTAAAGACACAATAGAATTAATTACATTCTCTTTAAATAAGGAAGAAATGACTATATTTTCAAAAGATAAAGTAGAAATAATCAAAAATAAATTAAAATAACTATATAGTGAAGATCCATTAAAAGGATGGGAAAAACATAAAACAACTGTGAAAATTGAACTAATAAATAAAGATAGTATAGTAACTCAAAAACCACTAACATACAATTTTGACGATCTAAAAGAATTTGAAATGCATATAAATGAACTACTAGAAAAATAATATATACAAAAAAGTAATAGTAAACACACTAGCCCAGAATTTATAGTAAATAAACATAGTGAACAAAAAAGAGAAAAAAGTAGAATGGTTATCGACTATAGAAACCTAAATGTAAAAACTATGAAATATAATTACCCAATACCTAACAAAATGTTAAAAATAAGACAAATACAAGGATATAATTATTTCAACAAATTTGATTATAAATCAGGATTTTACCATTTAAAATTAGAAGAAGAATCTAAAAAATTAATTGCATTCACAGTACCACAAGGATTTTATGAATGGAATGTACTACCATTTGGATATAAAATGCACCAGCTAGATATCAACATTTTATGGATAATTATTTCAAACAATTACCTAATTGTATAGTATACATAGACGATATATTGCTATATTCAAAAATTAAAGAAGAACACCTAAAAGTATTAGAAAAATTTATAAATATAATAGAAAATTCAGGAATAAGCTTAAGTGAAAAGAAGGCAGAAATAATAAAAAATTAGATAGAATTTTTAGGAATACAAATAGATAAAAATGGAGTAAAAATGCAATAGTATATAGTACAAAAAATAGTAAATTCAAAAGAAGAATTAGATACAAAAAAGAAATTACAATCATTTTTAGGATTAGTAAATCAAGTAAGAGAATACATACCAAAAATAGCAGAAAATTTAAAACCATTACAGAAAAAATTGAAAAAGGATGTAGAGTATAATTATAGTGAAGAAGGTAAAAAAAACAAGTGCAAAAAATAAAGATACTTTGCAAAAACCTGCAAATATTACAATTTTCAGATGAAAATAAAAAGTTTACATACATAGTAAAAGCAGATGCGAGTGAGCACAGCTATGGAGGAGTACTCAAATACAGGTATAAAAATGAAAAATTAGAACATCATTGTAGATATTTCTCAAGAACGTTTAACGAAATAGAAATAAAATGAGAAATAAATAGAAAAGAATTATGTTCATTATATAAGTGTTTATTAGCATTTGAACCATATATTGTATATGACAAATTTATTGTATGAACAGATAATACACAGGTACGATGGTGGCTAACTTAGAAAATACAAAATTCAATAACAACAAAATAAATATGGAGACTGGTATTAAATATATTGAATTTTACATTTACAGTTGAAATAATCAGTACTAACAAGAATGTTATTGCAGATTACATATCAATACAAAGCTACACAGACTGATATAACTGAAAATGATACATTAGAAAAGATACTCAAAACCCTAACTATATTTTCACTGAAAATGGATAGTATGGGCAATGAGGTAGAAAAGCTAAAGACTAACGAAGGTAAACTGAAGTCTAAACCTACAAGTCAGTCGCATGACTATAAAAATGCAGAGCTATGTAGATCGGAAGACATCAAAATTCCAGAGATAAAAGGAGACGTTGGGACACTCCATAAAACCCATAATCTTTATCAATCTATGTCTGCAGGTACAAGCAAAAGAGTTAATAGATAAGGATTAAATCTGAATAAGATATTTGAAAAACCATTTATACAAAAAATACCAAAAGACCCTCTATTTATACCCCCCACAAACTACCACATATCTAGAAAGTTTGAACCTAGAGAAAAAAACATATACTATATAACTAGATTGTACATAGAAAACATCCACAAAATACAAACTTACTTGAATCTTAAACCCAGAGATACAAATATCCAAGAACCAAACACAGACTATATAACCCAAAACTACAAGGATACAACAAGTTAATCACACTACCAAAAACCAATCCAAACCTAGTTAGAACTTGTTTCAGTTATGGACTACTGAATACCGTATATACTCAAGACAGAAATGAACTAACAACTATACGAGAAATATACAAAGCATTCACTACTTACAAAAAATAACCAGAGGAAACCTATTTTTTATGAAGTTTTATGCCGCACCAACTAAGATATTATATGATAAAATAAAACCAATTATACAAGTTGTGGAAATTAGATTAACCAGGGATATGATTATACCAGAAGACATTGGGCAACAACCAGAGATACCAAAAGTCGAGATACCTAATTTGTACACAAATAAACGAATCATTGGAATATCTAGAATTATCCAAGAGCTAGCAAATAACTATCTTAATGGAAACCCGATTTGGAGTTACTATTCATGAGACCAACTAATGATCTATTAAAATTCAAGAGAGCTACGGCAGTCAGACATGGAAGAAGTCTAAAGATGGATTTTGACATTACTCAATCCAAAAAAATGATCAACCACGAGAGCAATTAAGAAGTAATTTATTTTAGAAGAGTTACTGAAGGGATATTGTAAATTAATAGGACATAAATATCCATACCACCGATGCTCAAAATGCAATGGAGAAAATAATGTGATCCCGAAAGTTCAACTAGAATAAAAGAAGATAAGGACGCCAGTTGGAAGACAGACAAAAGATAGAAAACAACAGAGCAATGAAGAGATAAACAAGGAGACAAGATATTAAAAGCTATGAAAGTGACATGTGAATAGCCTTTTTGACTAAAAAGGTAAATTATTGTATAAGCATTTATTAGTTTTGACTTTATTGGCAAGTGTCATTATTAGTTTTGTCTTTTTGACAAATGTAGAATAGGAATAAGCTTTAGGATTTTCATGACTTTTTTAAATAGTAGACAGGTGTAAAGTTAGAAATAGTAGTTTACGCGTTTTTTATATTTTAGAGATTATAAATAGAAGAGCCGTTTGCAGATTTAAGGCAAGACTTTCTACACGGAAAGCAAGTTTCCTTGTACACAACCAAAAATCTCTCAAAATATTTAATAAGATATTCAATATTATACTCAACTATTTAAAATCAAAGCTTAGAATCATCAAACCTACAAGTAGAGGTATTTTCATTTATAATCATGAATAGCTAAATTCTTAAATTTCTGACAATCATGGTATAATAAAATAAGTTCATATTCTATATAGTAGAATTATTCGAAGGATAATATGTTCTGAAGTTTATTAGAAAAGAGGAAAAGGAGAATTATTCTCAGAACTATGTCATCCTAAAGGTGACACCAGTAAGGAAGAGAAGCGGTGATTGGGTAGTAACAGAGTTGAGGTGTTGTTTAGGTAAGCAGTATCCAAACGTACCATGCTAATAGCGACAGAGGAGCATAATTATCTAAGGATAATGTAGTACATTGTGATCTAAGATGACCATATTTTGTTATGTATATGATTGAAAGGAATATTTTGATATAAGCATCATATGAAATAAAATGACTAACTACTTATCTGATGAAATGATCGATAGGGTCAAGATACTTATTTTGTATATACTTAAGGATATAGAAATAATAGATATAAGAAAACTCATATGAGAAAAGATATTTGATTTTGAAGATAAGTTAATAAATACTGAATGGATAGAACAAAAGTTAGAAAATATAGATTTTGATGGTAGATATTATTATTCAGATTAGTATTACTCAGACTACAATGATAAATTATGAATACTTAGAATATTGGAGGAAAGATATGGAGCAAGAAAAATTAATAGAAATACTTATGAAAAAGAATCTACTCGACTACATAAAATCTAGAAATATGGAGCATATAGTATACCTTAAAAATAATATAGAATAATTAATAAGGTTAAAACAAATAACTAAGGAATGCTATGACATAGCATTTCAACAAATATGATAAATCTAGTACTACAAGTACCCCCCTCCTAACTTTGGTATCAGCGCTATGTTAATTAAAATTAGAGGAGTTGTATGTATTTATTTAAGGAATGCATATTATGATAGAAATAAATTTAAAAATCTACAAAAATATTATAAATACTAATGAATAAAATAGACCAATCCCAAAAATATAATGAACTAAAACAAATATTATCTGAGAGACGAAGAGAATTAAAAAAAGAAAAGAAAGACTACAGTATAATTTAATTGTTGTAGTTGGTCAAAAATCAATAAAAAGCACAAAAAGAAGAAATATCATATTTAGAATCTCTAATAGATAACCTAGAATACATACATCAACATAACTTATTTACAATCAAATAGATAAAATGAATAAAGAAAAATTCATAATAGATGAAAAAACATATGAAAATCAGAAAGGATAAAAATAAGAATAGTATTTTCTAATTTAGGAAGAAGATATCAGAAAATAAGTGAACATTTATATTTTATGTTAGAAAAAGAAGAATTAAAATTAGAAGATAAACTAACAGTTATGGTAAGAATAGCAAAAGAATATGAAGAAATAGACAGGAAAAAAATAGAAAAAATAAAACAACAAACTACGGATGAAATACGAAAAATAGAAGAAATAAAAAATAACAGGATTACTGAGTTAGAAAAAGAATAACAAATACTAAAAGATATATATGAAAAAAGACAAAGAGAAAAAGACGAAAAGGATAAAGAACAGAAACTACTAGATGAAATAAACCAATTTAAAGAAAAATTACAAACAAAAAATGAAGAATTAAAGACCAATGAATTAGAAATAAATACAATAGCTACTGAAAAAATAAATGATTACGATTCAAAAGATAGTGAAACATATACAAAAATTTTAGAAAGAACAGAAGATCTACAAATTAAGGAAAAAGAAGAAGCAGTTAATAAAGAAAATATAGAAGAAATAAATACTCTTGATAAAAAAGATGACGAAAACATAATACCTAGTACATTAGAAATAAGAAAGCCCAAATATAATTACAAAAATAAGTACATCCCAAAAAATGAATATAGACGAACACCAAAACAAATAGTTAATAAAAATTACAACTTCTTAGATTTAGTTTGTGTAATAGACACAAATAAGATGATACAATTATGGGTAGGATATATATCTAAACAATTACTAGATAATAGCATATACATAGCAAATACACCGGAATATATAGAAAGAACACTAATAGGAACAATAAAATGATAGATATCAAATTTAACTGAAGAAAGTAAAAAGGTACTAAGATCTGACAAAAATACAGAAGGAACAGCTAAAGCATCACCCATGCTAATTGTCACAACCCAAAAATGAGGGTCATGATAGCACTTGTCGCAGCGTACCTTGACAAGTAAGCCTATCACCCAAACTGGTACGAATAGAGAAAAAGACAGAAATACCCAAGGTAAGGCTTCTAGAATGAAGCCGAACCATATAAATAATCATAACAATGCAGAAAGAACTTATCCAAAACACCAATCATGCCCAAAACCAGGTGTCAATAGTATAAGAACTACTAATATAATCCAAGAGTCAAATACATCAAAAAAATAACCACAAAAGAATAATAACTGTCTCTAAATACTAATAAAGACATAACTAGTATAGAAAGATAGAGGTGAACTTCAAACGCATGAATGTCCAAACGCTACCTTGGAAGCTCCAACAATCGCCCGAATCAAGTAAGTTGAGGCGTACTCGAGCTAGGACCTGCATCAAAAAGGCGCAGTAGGCATGAGTACGGTCCACTTGTACTTAATAGGTATCATAGGCCGACCAAGAAAAGTGGTAAATAAAGCATACAAAATATACACTAAGGGCACGTCACCTGCAATTAGATAATGTCCCACAAAGATAGACCACACCGCTTGCACTAACAGTTTTAGTATATCTCAGATATATAACAAAAATATACCAAGATACGAAACACAAGTATACATTATGTCACATATAATATAACAAGAAAGAACATGTAGATACAAGATCATCAAATACAAGTAAAGAAAAGTAAGACAAACACATAGATAACAAGTTAATAAGGCAATACAACACAACATAAACATAATAAAGTAAGTGAAATGTATATGATAATGATGATGATGATGATGTACAAGGTTGTCGCACAACCTCCGGGGTCATCGTACAATCCCCGCATATACCTACGGAGCTAAAGATTCCCGACGTAGGACCCATGGGGGTTCGTCAACCCATATACAATTCGTATATCTCATATCTCCTTATTGAAATATCCCTCGGAAAGGGTTTTGTAAGGTGTTACAATATTTTTAAAAAGGTGTTGCCAGTGTTTCTCAGATGTTGCCACGGTGGTACCAATGTTTCATGAATGAGTATGATATGAAGATGTAATGCTCACAACCAATCATAATAATTATTTCCACAACCAACCATATGATATATTTCCACAACCAACCACAATGATACATTTCCACAACCACATGAGTCAATATTCACTCGTTATTTTTATTTCATCCATGAATTTCCACATGTTTCATATGCCAGTAAAGTATGAATATAATCACAATATGCCCATGGTACCACATTAAACAATACAATACAATTACTCACATGTATTCAAGCTATCAATGTCACATAGGACCCCACACGGTCAAACATATCACATAATATTTTAATTACGATAATTACATCACATATAGGCCCCCACACGGGCAAAACACGTAGATAGATATTTTTCATGATTAGTTTCTACCCTTAACATGCATTTTGTACTATCATTTACTACCTAGCCGAGTCTGAAGAGTTAAGTCATAACCTACCTTGAAAGCCGAAATCGGTCTGCTACACTTGAACCCGCGACCTTACTTTTCATGAACAATCCCGAACTCCACTAAAAACATCAAATATGAAATCTACGCATCAAAACAAAACCAACGACATCTATATTGACTACTTTTGGTTCAGAGTTAAAATGGACCTCCAAAATAGGTTTCCAAAAAAGAAGGGAAAAATTGAAACTTTACTTCAAAAATATGTTCCCCATATTTATAGAAACCTACAGTTGAAAAACCAAGTTAAATCGAGTGAAAAATAGGGTTTCAATCGAAGAAAAATCATTTTTGAGCTTTACCGGGTAAAATCCTTGAAATTCGGGTTAAAATCAAGAATCGGAGTTGTTTTGAAGGTTAAATTGATGAAAAACTAGTAATTATAAGATAAAAATATTATTCAAGTGAAAGGGGATGAAATTTGGATTTAAAATCATGCCCTAAGATTTTTGGGGTTTTGAGAAATTTATCAAGGAATTTCTAAGAAAATGGTGAATTCTTACCTTAAATCCGTAATTAAAATCAACATATAAGTGTTAATATAGCTTCCCAATCTCTCACAAACTTCACTTTTAAGCTCCCAAAATATTTAGGGTTTAACTCTCAAGAGGCAAGACGAAAAATGAGCAAAATGGGCCAAAAATGTGAGAAAACTGCTATATATATTGCAGATTTTTCTGGTTTTTGCACCAGATATTTCCTTCAAGTTCACCCCGAACTTTGACAGGGTGTCCGGGATTTATTCGGAGTCTGATTTATGCAAATGAACTATGAAACCATACTAAATTCATCGTTCCGTATGCGATGGCGATACCAGATTTTTTAGAAAAAGTCATTTTCACAAAATTGACCCCCGAAATCCGAAATCACAATTTTCCAAATCGAGGGTCGAAATGAGATTTAAAAGTTATAAAATCATAACAAACATGCTAACACACTAAAATCGACATTCCGAATATTTTGGAGAAGTCGGATTTTCCATCCTAGGTCGTTTAGATCAAATGTGGGTCCCACACCCATATTTCCAATTTTCCAACTTTCCTATTAATAGGTCGAAATGAGCTCGGGTGAACTAGGACCCGAACCAAAGGTATATCTAGCCTAAAATCGATATTCCAGAGCTGCTGGCGTAGTCCGTTCGGTCATCCGTCGTACGGATCAAAATATAACCTCATAAGTCCAAAATAAGGCTCTCGAAGCCATCAAAAACCATAATATTGCATAAATGATACCAAAATGCATCAAAAATCATGTCAACCACTCCCACACCCCAGAAATACCATAATACAATTACGGGGAGGGGTAAAATAGTTAAATCACACAAAATCACAAATTTCACATAGTTCATCAAATTTTTAGGTCGTTACATCATCCACCACTAAAAATCTAGTTCGTCCTCAAACTAAGGCAAGGAAATACCTGAATCAATGAAAAGATGGGGATAGGAACTACGCATATCAGACTCAATATCCCAAGTAGTCACATCTGCAGGTCAAAGTTGCCACTGGATCTGAACTACAAGGATCATTTTAGAGCGCAACTGCCTAACATCCCTAGCCAAAAAGGAAATTGGCTCCTCAACAAAGGACAACCGCTCATCTAACTAAATTAAATCCCAACGAATGACATGAGACTTGTCAAGAATATAGCAACGAAGTATAAAAACATGAAAACTGGATTAACAACAGATAGATCAAGGGGCAAAGCAAACTCATAAGCCACATTACCAATAGTCCGAAGAATCTCAAACAGATTAATATACCTGGGGCTACGCTTGCCCCTCTTCCCAAACCTCATCACACCTTTCATGGGTGAAACTCAAAGAAAAACACGATCACCAACACCAAAATTCAAGACACGAAGTCTACGATCAGCATAACACTTCTGCCTACTTTGGGCCGCTCTAAGTCTATCCTGAATAACCTAGACCCTATCTAAAGACTCGCGAAGCAAGTCCATACCTTGAGGTCTCACCTCTGAAACATCAAACCAACCTACTGGAGAGCGACAACGCCTACCATACAAAGCCTCAAAAGGAGCCATATCAATACTGGATTGGTAGCTATTATTATGTGCAAACTATGCTAAAGCCAAATGTTGCTCCTACTGGCCACCAAAATCCATCACGCACACACAGAGCATACTATAAAACCTGGATAGTCCATTCTGACTGGCCATTAGTCTGGGGTAAAACACTGAACTAAGATCCACTCGAGTACCTAACTCATCCTGAAAAGTCTTCCAAAAGTGAGATGTGAACATAGGACCTCGATTGGAAATAATGGACACCAGCACACCATGCAGATGCACAATCTCATGAATGTAGATACGAGCCAACCTCTCAGCACTAAATAAGACCTGAACCAGAATAAAATAAGCTGACTTAGTCGATCGATCCACGATGACCCAAACACTATTAGAACCACGAGATGTACGCGGTAAACCAGTCACAAAGTCCATAATGATGCATTCCCACTTCCACTCAGGAATGGGTAACCTCTGAAGTAAACTACCAAATCTCATATGCTCGGCCTTCAGTTGCTGACAACATAGGCAACGAGACACAAAATCTGCTATATCTATCCTCATACCACCCTACCAGTAGTGTTGTCTCAAATCACGATACATCTTAGTCACACCTGGATGGATGGAATATCTGGAATAATGGGCCTCCTCCAAGATCAACCTAATTCGATCACCACTCTCGGCACACAAACTCATCCCTCAATCCTCAAAACTTCATCTGAATTAAGTGAGGCTTCCTTAGACTCTCCACTCAACATCTTATCTCGAATTAACCTCAAGCCAACATTGTCAAACTAATGAGCTTAAATCTCCTCCATCAAAGAGGGTCTAGCATCCATAAGTGCCAAAACACGCCCTGGTTTTAAAATATCAAGACTGACCATCAGATTAGATAAAGACTGAACCTCCAAGGCTAATGACCTCTCCTGAGTCAAAAGATGCACTAAGCTACCCATACTAGCCGACTTCTAGCTTAAGGTATCCACAACCACATTAACCTTTCCCTAATGGTAGAGAATAATCAAGTCATAATCCTTAAGCAACTCAGGCCAACAACATTTTCTCCTAAGAAGGTCTCGCTGATAAAGAAGTACAAAAGGCTACGATGATCTGAGAAGATCTCACAATGGAATCCATACAAGTAGTGCCTCCAAAACTTCAAGGCAAACACAAATGCGCACAACTCCAAATCATGGGTAAGATAATTCCTCTCATTAGGATTTAATTGATGAGATGCATAAGCAATTACCTTACCCTTCTACATCAACACAGCACCTAACCCAATACCTAAAGCATCACAAAAGAGAGTAAAGCCCATACCCTCCTTAGGTAAAGCTAATATAGGAGCTGAAGTCAACAAATCCTTGAGCTTCAGGAAGCTCGCCTCACAAACTATGGACCACTGAAAAGAAATCTTCTTCTGGGTCAACTTGGTCAATGGAGCTGCAATGGATGAAAAACCCTCAACAAAACGTCAATAATACTCAGCCAAGCCAATAAAACTCCGAATCTCGGTGGGCGAAGTAGGTTTAGCCCAAATCATGAACTGCTGCAACCTTAGCTAGATCAACCATAATACCTTTCTTAGTCTCCACATGACCCAAGAAAAAAATAGACTCCAACCAAAACTCGCACTTAGAGAACTTAGCATACAACTTCTTATCCCTCAATCTCTGAAGCATAATTCACAAATGCTCCTTATGCTCAACCTCACTCTTAAAATAAACTAAGATATCATCTATAAATACAATAACAAAAGAGTCAAGATACGGTCTAAACACTCGGTTCATCAACTCCATGAATACGGCAAGAGCATTGGTCAACCCGAAGGACATGACCAAGAACTCATAATAACCATATCGAGTTCGAAAAGCAATTTTCAGAATATCCGAAGCTCATATCCTCAACTGGTGATAACCAAACCTCAAATCAATCTTTGAAAATACCACCTAATCAAATAAATCATCAATGCGAGGAAGAGGATACTTATTCTTAACCATCACATTGTTTAACTGCTGATAATCAATACATATCTACATAGACCCATCATTTCGCTTTACATATAAGACAGATACACCCCAAGATGAAACACTAGGTCGAATAAATTCCTTATCCAACAACTCCTACAACTGATCCTTCAGTTCTTTTCAACTCTGTTGGGGCCATCCTATAAGGAGGAATAAAAATGGGCTCGGTGCCCGACTCAACATCAATAATAAAATCAATATCTCAATTCGAAGGCATACTAGGAAAGTCCATAGGGAACACCTCCATAAACTCACGGGAAACACGGACAGAATCTAAGAAAGGAAGTGAAACAACACTTGTGTCACGAATATGGTCCAAGTAAGATAACCTTCCATTCTTAACCAATTTATGATCCTGAACATAAGACATAAACCTCTTAGGACCCGAATTAAGTGTACCCTTTCCAAGCTATCCTTGTCACACCAAGTAAAGCTAAAGTCACAGTCCTAGCAAAACAATCTAAGACAACATGATAAGGAGCCAAACAATCCATATCTAAAATAACATCAAAATCAACCATATCTAACACAAGCAAGTCTACCAAAGTTATACGTCCGGCAAAAATCATAACACAAGATCGGTACACCCGATCCACCACTACAGAATTAGCTATCAAGGTAGATAAACGAATAGGCATGGCAGGAGGATCCTCAACAGAATCAAAACCCGAAGAAAAATATACAGAAATATAGAAAAAAGTCAATCCAGGATCAAATAATAACATGCAGGTCTGAAATAAATGGAATGGTACCTGCGATCACAGTATCTAAAGCGTCCGCCTCAGATCTGACTGATATAGAGTAGCACTATCCATGACTACCATCTGGCTGAGTGTCTCTACAACCACCAACCCGGGCTCTACCATCTCTACCTCTAAGACCTTTGTTAGAACACCTACCTCTCACAGCTGAAATAAGGTTATCTCTAAACACATGGCAAGAACAGTCCTTGGCCACATGGCTAATCTCATCACACACATAACAACCTCTCGACTAGTATCAATAGGAGAAGGTACAACTAGGCCTGAACGGCCATCCTGAACGGCTGGACTAGAAGGTCCACCAACTGAACTCTGTAATGCCATCTATACTGGCCTACAATAGTATCCACGAGAACCTCTAAAGTTTATACCTCGAGAGGTTTGACTCCTGAACTCACCAAAATATTGTGCCTTCTTGGCACCTCCCTGAGATGCACTTAGAATATTTTCTATCATCTTAGCATGATCCATAATACTCTAAAAAGAAGCACCAAACACAACTATATAAAATGTAGCCAACAGAAGGAAGACAACCCAACCCTTCACAAACTTTTAAATTTTCTCAAACTCGGTGGAAATGCTATCTTAGAAATATCAAGACAGGGTATGAAAGCATGCCTTATACTCAAAACTGTCATGGAGCCCCGCTCCAAATTATCAAACTTGTCCCACATATGATCTCTCAAACTAAAAGGCATAAATCTCTCTAGAAAGGCATCAACAAACTGATCCCATGACAACTCAGGAGCATTAACAAGCCTACAACCAACAAATGATATCCAATAATCTTTCGCTGTATCTCTTAACTAATAAGAGGTATAAGCAACTCCATTCGCGTAGAAAGAATGAAACACAACTCAGAATATAGGGTATGAAAGAATTTTGCAAGATAAAGAATGAAACGAGGGAATTTTCCTAAAGACATCCTTAGACTCTCAAAGATAGATACGGATGTCTACGTACCGATCCGTGAGACTCTAGTAGACATCCTATTCTTACACTGTTAAGACCAATGAAACCTGGTTGCTTTGATACCAATTTGTCACAACCCAAAAACGAGGGTCATGATAGCACTTGTCACGGCATACCTTGACAAGTAAGCTTATCACCCAAACTGATACGAATAGAGAAAAAGATAGAAATACCCAAGGTAAGGCTTCTAGAATGAAGTCGAACCATATAAATAATCATAAAAATGTGGAAAAAACTTATCCAAAACGCCAATCATGCCCAAAACTAGGTGTCAATAGTGTCAGAACTACTAATACAATCCAAGAGTCAAATACATCAAAAAAATAACCACAAAGGAATAATAACTGTCTCTGAATACTAATAAAGACATAAATAGTATAAAAAGATAGAGGTGAACTTCAGACATGTGAATATCCAACCGCTACCTTGGAAGCTCCAACAATCGCCCGAATCAAGTAAGCTGAGGCGTACTCTAGCTAGGACCTGCACCGAAAGGGCGCAGTAGGCATGAGTACGGTCCACTTGTACTCAGAGGTATCATAGGCCGACCAAGCAAAGTAGTAAATAAAGCATACTTAGTAGGTATCTAAGGGCACATCACCTGCAATCAGATAATATCTCACAATGATAGCCAACACCGTTTGCACTAACAGTTCTAGTATATCTCTTATATATTACAAAAACACACCAAGATACAAAACACAAGTATACATTATGTCACATATAATATAACAAGAAAGAACATGTAGATCCAAGATCATCAAATACAAGTAAAGGAAAGTAAGATAAACACATAGATGACAAGTCAATAAGGCAATACAACATAACATAAACACAATAAAGTAAGTGCAATGTATATGATAATGATGATGATGATGATGCACGAGGTTGTCACACAATCTCCGAGATCATCGCACAATCCCCGTATACACCTACGAAGCTAAAGCTTCCCGACGTAGGACCCATGGAGGGTTCGTCAACCCAAATACAATCCACGTATCTCATATCTCCTTTCCAGCACATTCCTCGGAAAGTGTTTGGTAAGGTGCTACAATACTTTTAAAAAGATGTTGCCAGTGTTTCTCAGATATTGCCATAGTGGTACCAATGTTTCATGAATGAGTATAATATGAAGATGTAATGCTCACACCCAATCACAATAAGTATTTCCACAACCAACCACATGATATATATCCACAACCAATCACAATGATACATTTCCATAACCACATGAATCAATATTCACTCGTTATTTTCAATTCATCCATGAATTTCCACATGTCTCATATGCCAATAAAGTATGAATATAATCATAACACACCCATGGTACCACATTAAACAATACAATACAATTACTCACATGTATTCAAGGCTATCAATATCACATAGGACCCCACACGGTCAAACATATCACATAGTATTTTAATTTTGACAATTACATCATATGTAGGCCCCCCACACGGACACAACACGTAGATAAACATTTTTCATGATTAGTTCCCACCCCTAACATGCATTTTGTACCATCATTTACTATCCAGCCCAATTTGAAGAGTTAAGCCATAACCTATCTCGAAAGCTGAAGCCGGTCCGCTACACTTAAACCGGCGACCTTACTTTTCACGAATAATCCCAAAATCCACTAAAAACATCAAACATAAAAT
Organism: Capsicum annuum; assembly: GCF_002878395.1. Lineage (NCBI taxonomy): Eukaryota > Viridiplantae > Streptophyta > Magnoliopsida > Solanales > Solanaceae > Capsicum > Capsicum annuum. Next base: position 124,668,127 of record NC_061122.1, on the reverse strand, counting down.
TTACGCGTAAAAATAAAATCAATGAGACTCATATTGACTACTTTTGGTTCGAGGTCAAAACGGACCCCCAAAATAGGTTTTCGAAAAAGAAGGGAAAAATTGGAAATTTACTTTAAAAATATGTTCCCCATATTTTTAGAAACCTACATCTAAAAACCCAAGTTAAATCAAGTAAAAAACGGGATTCAAATCGAAGAAAAACTATTTTTGAGATTTACCGGGTAAAATACTTGAAATCTGGGTTAAAATCAAGAATCGGAATTGTTTTGAAGGTTAAATTGATTAAAACTTGTAATTATAAGATAAAAATATTATTCAAGTGAAAGAAAATGAAATTTGGATTTAAAATCATACCCTAAGATTTTTGAGGTTTTGAGAAATTTATCAAGAAATTTCTAAGAAAGGGGTGAATTCTTACCTTAAATCCGTAATTAAAATCAAGAAATAGGTGTTAATATAGCTTCCCAAGCTCTCACACACTTCACTTTTAAGCTCCCAAAATATTTAGGGTTTAACTCTCAAGAGACAAGATGAAAAATGAGCAAAATGGGTTAAAAATGTGAAAAAGCTGCTATATATATTGCAGATTTTTCAGGTTTTTGCACCAGATTTTTCCTTCAAGTTCACCCCGGACTTTGACGGGGTGTCCGGGATTCATTCGGAGTCTGATTTATGCAAATGAACTATGCAATCATACTAAATTCGACATTTCGGATGCGATGCCGATACCAGATTTTCCAGAAATTGTCATTTTCACAAAATTGATCCTCGAAACCCGAAATCACAATTTTCCAAACCGAGGGTTGAAATGAGATTTAAAAGCTGTAAAATCATAACAAACATGCTAATGCACTAAAATCAACATTCTGGATCTGTTGGAGAAGTCAGATTTTTCATTCGAGGCCGTTTCCATCAAATGTGGGTCCCACACTCATATTTTAAAATTTTCAACTTTTCGATTAATAGGTCGAAATGAGCTTGGGAGAACCAAGACTTGATCCAAAGATCTACCTAGCCTAAAATCGATATTCTAGAGCTGTTGGCGCAGTCCGTTTGGTCATCCATCGCACGGGTCAAAATATAACCACATAAGTCCAAAATAAGGCTTTTGAAACCATAAAAAACCACAATATTGCATAAATCATACCAAAATGCATCAAAAATCATGTCAACTACTCCCACACCCCAGAAATACCATAATGCAACTACGGGGAGGGGTAAAATAGTTAAATCACATAAATTCACAAATTTCACATATTTTATCATATTTTTAAGTGGTTACACTAATATTAAAAAAATATGAAACGGCTATAAGAAATAAATTTAGTAGTATAGAAACACAAGAAGAAGAAGAAGAAGAACAAAATATAGAAAACAATACAAATAGGAATTTAATATTGAAATTAGCAATATGTAATATGTGTTACATAGATGAATATACATGGCCATTCAAAGAATATTATTATAAGGAAAAATATAATGTAGAAGAAAATAAGGAAATAAGGAGATTATATTTTAGCAAACTACCTGAACCATTTAGTTCAAAAATAATAAAAAGTTGGGATGAAACAAAAATAGTAGATACTCTAGGAGCAAGGATAAAATTTTTACAACAATGGTATAGAAAATATATGTGAAAAATATAGGGAAGAATTAAAAATGGAAAAAACATTAAGATAAAATAGCACCCCAATTTGAATGTAAAGAAAAATACTACAAGAAAAGAAAAAGACATAAGAAATATAAGAAATATAAGAAATCCCAATATAAATATAAAAAACCAAGAAAAAGATATTACGTAAAAGACTATAAACTTAAAAGACCATATAGAAAGAAGAAATCTATAAAAGAAAGAAAATGTTATAATTGTGGAAAATTAGGACACCTAGGTAAAGATTGTAAAGTACCCAAAGATCCAAAAAAGAAACAAATATCAAAAATAAAGATAGAAAATACAGAATATATGTAAATAGATTATATAGATTATGAATTAGAAAGTGAAGATAGTATATATGAAATCTCGGAAAATGAAACAGATAACAAAATAGATAGCGACTTAGATGAATAAAATGACTGAAGGAAGTATACAAATAATAAAAAGGGAAGAATATTTAAATGAAGAAGAAATAAACCAAAAAATTATATTTGATAGTAATATATTTGAAGAAATAAAAGGAAAAGAATTAGACTTAAGTGTAGAAAAAATATTTAAAATACCAACAATAAGGAATATATTTAAAAGACGGAAAGAAGAATACTATGTAGTAAGCGAAAAAGAACATATAATAGAGTGTAGATACGCGAAAGGAAAAGCTAGTACATCACTAGTAACAAAAAGAATAGTTAATAAAGAAATACAAGACATAAAAAGTAAAGACCCAATAAAATATGTACACCTTGGAGGAATAGAAATATTAATAAAAGCATGTTTTAGAGAAGGAATAGATACACCAATAGAACTATATTTAGCACATGATCTGATCGTAAAACCTGTAGAAAAAAGAATAATAAGTGCTATAAGAGGGAATCTAATATACCAAAAATTTAAATTTATAATAAGTGCAAATTATTCAGTACCAATAATAGATAAAAATATAATAAGTCATTAGTGCTGTATTGGAAAATATCAGGAATAGAATTAACCCAGGAAGTAAAATATTTACAGCAAGATGTAAAAATTTATATGCATTAACAACAAAGCATAAAATAACTGAATAAAATAAAATAAAATACAAATAGAAATCCCTTTTGAGCAATTTGTATAAATAATAGATAATAATGATTATAGCTACCAAAATATAGATATAGAAGAAGATTTGGAAATACTAAATGAAAGAATAGCAACACCAAGACTAATATCTTGTGAAAAACCAGAAGCATAAACAAAAATAGCATATGAGATAACTCCAAAACCTAACCTAACTCAATATTATATAATAGGAACAATAGACGAAAAAAATATTTAATACTAATAAACACAGGACAGGAAGATAATTATATAATGAAATACTTAATAAAAACTGAAGAAATTAAAACAAATAATGATAAATGTCCAGATTTGCCAAGAAACCTAATAATTATTAAAAATACAATTGAAAAAGAAATTATAATAGGAGTCATAAAGATAAAAATTGAATTTGAAGTAAAAGAAGAAACACAAAAAGCAGATATAATATTAGGAATAAAATGGTTGGAACAAGTAAAACCATACAATATAGAACATACCCAATTAACCATAACGTATAATAAAGAAAAATTGTTAATAAAAAGAGCTTTAATATAAAAATAGACTTACTCCTGAAGATAATAGTAGAAGGATATTATACGCCAATGATAGATACGGGTGCAGAAGCCAATTTATGTCGATATAACTGTTTACCAGAAAGTAAATGGGAAAATTTAAGAACACTAATAGTAGTTAAAGGATTTAATAATGAAGGGAGTCTAATTACATATAAAGCTAGAAATGTAAAAATACAAATATGGGATAAAATTTTAATAATAGAAAAAATTTATAATTACGAACTAACATCAAAAGATATGCTTTTAGGAATGTCATTTTTAGATAAACTATATCCACACATAATAAATAAAACACACTGGTGGTTTACAACACCATGCAAACAAAAGATTGGATAAAAGGAAGTGAAAAAAATTACACAAAATTTAAAAATATAAAAACTACTGAAGACATGATAGAATTAATTATATTCTTAATAAATACGGAAGAAATGACCATATTTTCAATAGATAAAGTAGTTCAAAAAATAAAATTACTTTGTAAAGAATTACCAAAACTACAATTTCTAGATGAAAATAAAAAATTTATATATATAGTAGAAGCAGATGCTAGTGAATATAGTTACGGATGCGAGTGAGCACAGCTATGGAGGAGTACTCAAATACAGGTATGAAAATGAAAAATTAGAACGTCATTGTATATATTACTCAGGAACGTTTAATGAAACAGAAATAAAATGGGAAATAAATAGAAAAAAATTATATGTTTATTAGCACTTGAACCATATATTGTATATAACAAATTTATTGTAAGAACAGATAATACACAAGTATGATGGTGGCTAATTAAGAAAATACAAAATTTAGTAACAACAAAAGAAATACGAACATTGGTATTAAATATATTGAATTTTATATTTACAGTTGAAATAATTAGTACTAACAAGAATGTTATTGCAGATTACATATCAAGACAAAGTTACACAGACTAATGTAACAAAAATGATACATTAGAAGTGATACTCAAAACCCTAACTACGCTTTCACTGAAAGTGGACAGTATGGGCAATGAGGTAGAAAAGCTAAAGACTAATGAAGGTAAACTGAAGTCTATAGCTACAATTCAGCCGCATGACTATAAAAATACAGAGCTATGTCGATCGAAAGACATCAAAATCCAAAGCTAAAAGGAGACGTTGGGACACTTCATAAAACCCATAATCTTTATCAATCTATGTCTGCAGGTACAAGCAAAGAAGTTAATAGACAAGGATTAAATCTGAATAAGATATTTGAAAGACCATTTATACAAAAATACCAAAAGACCCTCTATTTATACCCCCACAAACTACCACATATTTAGAAAGTTTGAACCAAGACAAAAAAGCATATAACCATATAACTAGATTATACATAGAAAACATCCACAAAATACAAACTTACTTAAATCTTAAACCCAGAGCTACAAATATCCAAGAACCAAACACAGACTTTATAACCCAAAACTACAAGGATACAACAAGTTAATCGCACTACCAAAAACCAATCTAAACCAAGTTAGAGCTTGTTTCAGTTATGGACTACTGAATACCGTATATACTCAAGACGGAAATGAACTAACAAATATATCAGAAATATACAAAGCATTCACTACTTATAAAAAAATAACCAAAGGAAACCTATTTTTTATAAAGTTTTATACTGCACTAGTTCAGATATTATATGATGAAATAAAACCAGTTATACAAGTTGTGAAAATTGGATTAACCAGAGATATGATTATACTAGAAGACATTGGTAAACAACCAGAAATACCAAAAGTTGAGATACCTAATTTTTATGCAAATAAACGAATTATTGGAATATCTACAATTATCTAAGAGCTAGCAAATAACTATCTTAATGGAAACCCGATTTGGAGTTACTATTCGCGAGACCAACTAATGATCTATTCAAATTAAATGGAGCTACGACAGTCAGATATGGAAGGAGTCCAAAGATGAATTTTGACATTACTCAATCCAGAAAAACAACCAACCACAACAGCAATTAAGAAGAAATTTATTTCAGAAGAGTTACTGACAAGATATTGTAAATTAATAGGACATAAATATCAAAACCACCTATGCTCAAAATGCATTGGAGAAAATAATGTGATCCCGGAAGTTCAACTAGAATAAAAGAAGATAAGGACGCCAGTTGGAAGACAGACAAAAGATAGAAAACAACGGAGTAATGAAGAGATAAACAAGAAGACAAGATATTAAAAGCTATGAAAGTGACATGTGAATAACCTTTTTGACTAAAAACGTAAATTATTGTATAAGCCTTTATTAGTTTTGACTTTTTTGGAAAGTGTCATTATTAGTTTTGTCTTTTTGACAAATGTCGAATAGGAATAAACTTTAGGATTTTCATTACTTTTGTAAAAAGTAGATAGGTGTAAAGTTTGAAATAGTAGTTTACACATTTTTTATCATTTAGAGATTATAAATAGAAGAGTCGTTGGCAGATCTAAGGCAAGACTTTCTACACGGAAAGCATGCCTCCTTGTACACAACTAAAAATATCTTAAAATATATGATAAAATATTCAGTTTTATACTCAACTATGGAAAATCAAAGCTTAGAATCATCAAACCTACAAGAACAGGTATTTTCATTTATAATTATGAATAGCTAAATTCATAAATTCCTGATAATCATGATATAATAAAATAAGTTCATGTTAATTACTATATAGTAGAATTATTCAAAGGATAATATGTTCTGAAGTTTATTAGCAAAGAGGAAAAGAAAAAAAATTCCCAGAACTATGTCATCTTAAAGGTGAAACCGGTAAGGCAGAGAAACAGTGATAGAGTAGTAATCAGAGTTGAGGTGCTATTTAGGAAAGAAGTATCCAAACGTACCATGCTAATAGTGACAGAGGAGCATAATTATCTAAGGATAATCTAGTACATAGAGATCTAAGATGACCATATTTTGTTATATATATGATTAAAGGGAATATTTTAAAATTAGCATCATATGAAATAAAATGACTAACTACTTATCTGATGAAATGATAGATAGGGTCAAAATACTTATTTTGTATATACTTAAGGATATAGAAATAATAGATATAACAAAACTCATATGGGAAAAGATATTTGATTTTGAAGATGAGTTACTAAATACTGAATGGATCAAGAGTTAGAAAATATAGATTTGGATGGTAGATATTAATATTCAGATTGGTATTACTTAGACTAAAATAATAAATTACGAATACTCAGAATATTGGAGGAAAGATATGGAGCAAATAAGATTAATAGAAATACTTATGAAAAAGAATCTACTCGACTATATAAAAATTAGAAATATGGAGCATATAGTGTACCTTAAAAATAATATAGAAGAATTAATAAGGTTAAAACAAATAACTAAGGAATGCTATGACATAGCATTTCAACAAATATGATAAATCTAGTTGTGCGATTAATTGAAAAAAGGTATAATATGATAAATCAATAAGGTATAGTTGTTAGTTCATTTCCATCCTGAGTATATATGGTATTTAGTTGTCCATAACTGAAATAAGTTCTAACTAGGTTTGGATTAGTTTTTGGTAGTGCGATTAACTTGTTGTATCCTTGTAGTTTTTGGGTTATATAGTCTGTGTTTGGTTCTTGTATTTTTGTAGCTCTGGATTTAAGATTCAAGTAAGTTTGTATTTTGTGGATGTTTTCTATGTATAATCTAGTTATATGGTTATATGTTTTCTTATCTTGGTTCAAACTTTCTAGATATGTGGTAGTTTATGGGGGTATAAATACAGGGTCTTTTGGTATTTTTGGTATAAATGGTTTTTCAAATATCTTATTCAGATTTAATCCTTGTCTATTAACTCCTCTGCTTATACCTGCAGACAAATATTGATAAAGATTATGGGTTTTATGAAGTGTTCCAACGTCTCCTTTTAGCTCTGGAATTTTGATGTCTTCTTATCGACATAACTCTGCATTTTTATAGACATACGGCTGGCTTGTAGCTTTAGACTTCAGTTTACCTTCATTAGTCTTTAGCTTTTCTACCTCATTGCCCATACTATCCACTTTCAATGAAAGCGTAGTTAGGGTTTTGAGTATATCTTCTAATGTATCATTTTCTGTTATATCAGTCTGTGTAGCTTTGTCTTGATATGTAATCTGCAATAAAATTCTACTTAATACTAATTATTTCAACTGTA